>NW_017306049.1:1730763-1736322 GCF_001594115.1 Trachymyrmex septentrionalis | reverse complement strand
ATTATTTGGACATTGCTGAGGATTACTCGAACGGAGTTACCGAAACGTCCGATTTTATCTAATTATATACAATATAAGGTCTCTATGAAATACATTTGTTAACCATAACGCTCTAATAATTGCGTCTAATTTTAATCGCTTGTCATTAATTTATATTTACAAAGTTTTCTGTTAACACATACTTCAATGGACAATAAATTGCAGCCAATGTGATTTGGCCTATCCGGTCTTCAATTATTATAAAAGTCGCTTGAATGTGATTTTATCTATATGGATTTCTCTCATAATGATTAATGTCAGATCTGATTTGCAATTATTGCAGTTCCACTATGTGCTTTTTCGTCAAGATACATTGTTTTGTAGAATGTATAATTTGACATATGAAAACAATGTTTATTTGTGTAATGTATAGTTTGACGTACGGAAGCAATTTTTAGTTGTAAAGTTAGTTTCTGATATTAACATTATTTCGATTTTTTTAATCATTATGAACGCCTTTAATTCATGAAGATGTTGTGAGAGCTCATTGGCATTCCAGAGAACTATTTTTAAGGCGTCGAATGTGCTATTTTGTCAACATAAGTTGTTAATAAGTTTGTCATAGAATTTAATTGGTTCACTATCTCTTTAAGCATTACTAGCATGTCCTTTGTGTTATTTATTTGATTTACATTTTGTTTTTAATGAAGTTGGCTAAGAGTGGCATCATTTTCTGTGTGTATTGTTTAGCCGCATGTACTTAGATTACTTTAGGTTGTTTGTTTACTACCGTTTTGGTATATTATTTTTTTGATATTTTTTGTCTTGAACTGTTGTACTCATTGCATAATTTTGTATTTTCTTCTGTCTTTGTTTTGGATATTTGGCATTTTGTAACTCTTTGTAAACATTACATCGTCTATAATTTACCGAATGGGTTTCCATCACGCATTAACTTTATTGGCCCAATCTTATCGAGAATAATTCTGAAATTTATAATTGTCTGCATATTTTATATATCTTGCTGTACGATGACAATATGCTTTTGTATATCCATATCGCTGATAATTTGCACATGGGGAGTTTCTTTCTTATATTATGATGGTTCAGATATGATATGACATTGAAGGAGATATTTAATTTTATAAATTGTTTGTTATTTAAGTTGAGTTTAAATTTAATAAAGATTAGTAGGATTAGGAGTTTTTTGGTTATTATTTGTTAAATATTCCATATATTTGTTACTGTATGACCCAATTCTTCAAGCTAATTTTAAATCTTCTAGATTTGTAGAGTGATGCATATTTTTTAGAACTATTATATAGCTTCTCTCTTATTTTATTTTGTAGATATGGAATTCTGTATCCTTTAATTGTAATTTTTTAACTATTGTTATATACATCTGCGTAGCTTTTGGTTGTATTTTGACTTATTTGTTCTGTAATATTTTTAAATCATAATCTTTATCTATCATCATTTGATTTATTTGTTCTGTAATACTTTTAAATCATAATCTTTATCTATCATCTGTATCAATTAACAACTGTGTGAAGGGCTGTATATTGCAGACTCTATCCACAAATGCAGGTGGAGGTTTGAGGATTTTTGCCGAGTTTTCAGATTCATTATCTAGACTTTCGAATCAGTTTGTTATTGGTATATATGGGTGCAGCTAGCCAATATTCATCTATTTTTAATTGTTTAATACCAATAGAGGGAGTATCTGGACTATTTCTCAACCTCTTTTATTTGAATGACCTTTCTCTATTCCAATATCTTTTATGCTTGGTATGTTTCCACTGAATGATTGGAAACGTGATTGTTCCCGATGGTAGACTTTCTCAATCGTTGCAATTTTGTCTCTTTATCTTTTATGACATGCAATGTTAGACCTGTTCCAAAATCCATGAGGCCTATCTCCAAAGAGGATGGATTTTTCGGGCTATCGGGAGATCAAAAATGGATAAAAGGAGGACCCATACGAGAGTCGTTCGAAAAGTCCGTGCAAAGTCACTGCTGATGGCACTACTGGCGCGTATCAAGGTTAGATTTAGTTAGTAGCATCTCTTGGAGGAACACACACCAAGTTACAGCCAGATCGGTCTATTTGTTTGTGTTTGGCATTCATTTGAATCGAGGAAGTCGAGTGATTTTCAATAACGCACCAGCTCACACCTCAGCAGTTGTGGTCGCAAAATTAATGGAATTAGGGTTCCAACTCGTCTCACATCCCCCCTATTCTCCAGACTTGGCTCCCTCGGACTACTATTTGTTCCCCAATATGAAGAAATGGCTGGCGGGAAAAAGATTTTATGGAAACGAGGACGTGATTGCAGAAACAAACCCCCCTCGACTTCCTCGATTCAAATGAATGCCAAACACAAACAAATAGACCGATCTGGCTGTAACTTGGTGTGTGTTCCTCCAAGAGATGCTACTAACTAAATCTAACCTTGATACGCGCCAGTAGTGCCATCAGCAGTGACTTTGCACGGACTTTTCGAACGACCCTCGTAAAGGGCCGGTTTTGGCCTCCTCCAAATTTTGTTCAAATTCACGAAAATCTATATTTTGAGGTCAATTACATTCAATTCGAGTGATTCCAGTTAAACGGAGCAAGCCATAAATATGGAGTTGCCATATTTATTCGGAAATTAATATTTTGATTGTCGTATTGGAAAATAATTTGAATTTTTCTGAAATAGCAGAATTTTCTCAATTCTTTATGTATCTGGTGCCAACGCTTTTAAGTTAAACTAGACATGCCAATAAATCTTCCAGAAGGGATCAATAGTTACCCTTTGTATTTTTACTAGCAAATGAGAGTGTGTGCGTGCGTGAGTGCGCGCGCGCGTGCTTAAACTACAAAAACATTATTTGTGTACATATTTTGCAATATATATTTCTTTTTAAAAAATCATATAGTTGTCCAGAAGCTCGTTTATTCATGGGTTTATTGTGCCATAATGTCATTTTGAGATTACAGTTCTCAAATCTCGAATTATCGAATCTCCTCTCTTTTGTGGATTTTTCGAGCAGTGTATTTATTTTTATCTTATTATTATGACCCGTGGACATTGAAGCACGATCACGAGGCAAACACTATGCGCTTTATTTTCATTGAATAAGTCGTAAGTTAGTCAATTAGTGCTATCTCACTTCAGCAAGCACTCGACTCACTTGCGCGCACCCTGTGACCGTGCACAAACGTCCGGCTTACCTATTATTATTCTAGTGTCCGTTGTTCAAATATATGGAAAATACATCTCAATATCCCAGTGATATTTATCCTGAATATGAAATGGATGCAGCTTTTTGATCCGAAACGGATGAATCGGAAGATGACAAATAAAACAGAAAAATACATTTAAAATTCAAAATATTGAGTTTTGAATAAATATGGTAACTCCATCGCTCCGTTTAAGCTCGAATTACTCGAATTGAATGTAATTGACTTCAAAATATAGATTTTCGTGAGATTGGACAAAATTTGGAGGGGGTCGAAATCAGCACTTATGGGCTCTCCTTTATGGGTGTAGTTCCGAATGATCTCCGCTCGCGATTGATTTGAAATTTTACATATAAGTTGTTTTTGTAAGAAATAAAAAATCTAGTCTCAATTTCGGGAAATAAAAAAAAATTCTTTTATATGACAATATTTATTGACTAAAATTCGGATCAATTAAGGAAATATTAAAGAAATATAACTTTCCACACGAATTGACTCCCATCCCACCTCCCCCCCCCCCTGCTTAGAGACGCACGACTTCCATGCGGGAGAAGCAACTCCCACTCCACTTCCCCTCCTGCTTAGGGCCGCACGGCTTCCACGCGAAGCGACTTCCACTCCATCTCCTCCCTTGCTTAGGGACGCATGACTTCCATGCGAAGCGACTCTCACCCCACCTCCTCTCTAGTTAGCGGCACATGACTTTCCACACGAAGCAAGGTCTAAATGAAAAGTCGTAAAATAAAAACTTTTGTTTTCATTTCCCGAAGTTGAGTGTTTTTTATTTCTCACATTGAGTAGAATTTATGTAAAATTTTAAGTTAATCGCGAGCGGGGGTCATTCGGAACTATATTCAAATTTCTTAATACAGATCATTTTTATATAAAGATAATTTCCATAACGGATCATTTTTATATTTTTTACTATCTTTAGATCATCAAGGCCTTAGTAATATTTTTCGTAATAATTGATACATGTAAGAAAACTATAGTAATTCAAGATTGCCATGAATTATTTAAGCAATGAAGGTCCAGCTTCGACCGTTATAGGCATTTAATTTCTAATACAATTTATAATATTAGAAAGGTTTTTAATATAAATATTTATATTCATTTAAAAACTCAAGCAAAAAAAAATTATTTGAATCCACTTATAACAATTGTTTATTAAAATATGTAAATAAGTAATAGAATGCGTCAATATACCAGTGGCCGGATAGCCAGTCGGACACTGGAATTGTCCGAATCACAATTAGAAAATTAGTATGCTGACGGGAAATATTAATATAAATAGATGTTTAATGGCAAAAGATAACTAATTCAAATTGATCCTTAAAGTAAGAAGCATTTGAGACTAATATTAATTTAAATGAATAAAGTTTTGTGTAACTGTCTGGACATAGGTACTGTCCGGTCCTAATGACATGTACCTATATCCGGACATTTATACAAGACTTTATTTATTTAAGCTAATATTAGTTTCAAATACGCTTTTTAAAACGTAATATTACAATTTAATTGTAATCTTTAAATACAATTAAATTATAATACAGTAATAAAAAGATATTTAGAATTAATAATAATAAATTTTGTGTAAGTGTAAAATCAACATAGGTACATGACCGGTACATGACCGGTACATGACACTAGGACGTTTACCTACAACGTATTTTTTTTCTTAAAGTTCATGTTTTCCTCTTTTCAAAACACTATTTATTTTTATCATATAGATATGATTTTTTGAAAAAAAAAAAAACTGATTATTGCACTCTTCACAAATTGTTCTTTAGGCATAACTATCTATTGGCATAACTTTTTCAATTATTATCAAAACCTTTTGAATAACTACACAGCAAATCTGACAATCTGATGAGCGATATGATTCTACGTAGTGACGCAGTGCATATGACTTCGGTTTTACTTTATGTAAGTTTTATATTGTTATTATATAATGTAATAATTTTGATAATCATTGAGCTATTTATTCATAGCTAATTTGGCATTTGGATAAAGAAGAACGAACTAATTTATCGGGAATCATCAACTTAGAATTTGCGTTATTTATATAATTTCGATTTATATTTTATATTGATACGGACCCGAACTGAAGGGTTGTTATATTTTATTTGTTTTGTTACATTCACACGAAAAATAAAGAATTTTTGTGCATCCGAATAGCTGATATAGGGTCTGATAGGCTTTTTGACATTTTTCACTGATATCAAAACTTTTTTATATTTTGATATTTCGATTCTATATACATTCTGGCATTTCATTAAAAAAAAAAAATATTTTCTATTGAGATTTGAGCTAATTACAGAGTCAAAGATACCATGGGTGGCTTGGATCCT
>NW_017306049.1:1719914-1730663 GCF_001594115.1 Trachymyrmex septentrionalis | reverse complement strand
AAAAAAAAAAAAAAATTTTCTATTGAGATTTGAGCTAATTACAGAGTCAAAGATGCCGTGGGTGGCTTGGACATATGAATCAAGACTTAAAACTAGGTATAGTTGAGGGTTAAAAAAAATAAATAAAGGCTAAGGTACTAAGAGTACATGCTCCTTGAAAAATATACTATTGTACTAAATTATAAAACCCAAACTGTATTGATACTGTCTTTACAAGAATATGTGCTTCCCGAAAAAAAAACTATTGTAGCAAATTATTTGATTGGAAGAAAAGTTCTGCAGATTTTTAGTATAAAAGTTTTTAAAAAATAGTGGCGAAATCTAATTTGCATCCGCAGAATGTGATGCTCAGCATTTAATGGAACTAAAAGAGTAGTTGTTCTTCGAGCTGCTCCCTTAGGGCCAAATGATAGATTCGAAGAAGTACTGCGCCCAGCTCGACAAATTGCGCACAATAACTCGACATTTATAACAATTTATTATAACAATTTATGCATCAACAATGCATTGATCATCTTCATCTACAATTTGTTGCCAACGCTTCGATAGGACCTTGACGCCGCTCTCATAAAACTTTTGGGTGTGGGCGAAAAAGTCAGCAATATGATTTTGATGAGGACGGCCTTCATTGAGTCGAACCATTGATCATCAAGATTGTTCTGCAGCGAGCGAAACAAGTGGTAATCGGACGGTGCATGATTCGGTAAATATGGTGGATACTGCATTATTTCCAGCCAAAGCTCTGCAATTTTTTTCCGATAGAAATGTGTGGTTGGGCGTTGTCATGATGGAAGACCACGCCCTTTCTATTCGACAATTCTGGCAGGCTTCTCTTGCACTGCCTTGCGCAATTTGTCGAGCTGGGCGCAGTACTTCGAATCTATCGTTTGGCCCTGCGGGAGCAGCTCGAAGAACAGTACTCCTTTGTAGTCCCATCAAATGCTGAACATCACGTTCCGCGGATGCAAATCAGGTTTCGCCACTATTTTTGAAGACTCGCCCAGACTGCATCATGACTTCTACCGCTTGATGTTGTTGTTGTAGACAATTCATTTCTCGTGATGATCCGTTTCAGAAATGGATCTAGAGAGTTTTAGGAGAGACTCACATCAAAATCCGGTCCATGATGTTCTTTCCGGTCAGGTCGTGCGATACCCATACATCGATCTTTTTCACCATGCCAAGCTTTTTCAATCGATCGTAACGGTTGTATGATGAATACCGAAGCAACTCTCGAGTCATTAAGTGTCGATTACTCTTCACTGCAGCCAGGAGTTAGTCATCGTCAGTAGTTTGGTCGTCCAGAGTGTGATGCACTCTGAGTGAGTCTTGAAGGTTAAATTTTCCGGAATGGAAATAGGCAAACCATCTTTTGTATGTGTTTGCGCTTAAAGCCGAGACACCATACACGGCGCTTAACATCCGCCGCTTTATGGCCGAGACAGCCTTTACAGAATAAAAACAAAAGCAAAATATAGCAAAAATACAATTTTTGCTTTACCATTTTACTTGTATGCCGTAAACGCAAAACATGTCCGACAAAAGCAAACACTTCTGCCAAATGTCAAGCGTAATGTGACTTGTCAAAAAATGTGCGGTAGACTGGTATTTGAATGATACATGTTATCTATTTTTCTAACACTTGATGACACTAATATCATCTATTAAAAAATCTGCAGAACTTTTCCTCTAAAACTCAAGTGAACTATTTTTATTGTACCATGTAACAAGTAAAACCCAAGTGTGTGGTACTACTTTTATTATTTATTTAACTCTAATGATATGTACCATAGAAGATTTGATATCAACAACTGGTGCCAAGTTGAATTCTACCAAATTAAAAAGTAAAATCCGAGTGGTACTATCTATATTATGTACTTAACTCAAATGATAGTTTATAGATTCTTTGCCTGCGAAGAATAATCGCGAAGCAATGTTCCAAAAAGCATTTTAAAGCCCTAACAAATCCTTGATTGTAAGTGAAGTTTGGTATTTTCTCTTTAAAATGATTTTTCATCATTACGTTACAATTATTTTTTACTGAGTAATTTGAAGTGAATTTTTTAGTTTTTTTTTCTAAAAATTTCTAAAATGGTGACAACATTTTTAGAAAGTTTTACAGAAAAGGAAATTTTACAAAAAATTCACTTCAAATTATTCGGTAGAAAAAATTATAGCATAACGATTAAAAATTATTTTAAAGAGAAAATACCAAACTTTACTTACAATCAAGGACATTTGCTGGGACTTTAAAATGCTTTTTCGAACATTGCTTGGCGACCGTTTCTCGCGCAGATATGTGAAATTTTAATTTGGTTTTTTTTTAACGATGATTTTAATTGATTTTAATTTTGTTGAGAAACGGCAGACAAAAATTTCAAGATAAAATAACTTCTTCAAAAATTATCTTATCGAGATATTTAAAAAAACATTTTAAATCTTGAAATCTCTTCTGTTCAGATCGGTACTTTAGAAAATGGTCTTACTGATATTTTATGGAGTTAGACGCACATAAATAAAAATACATCAAATTTCAAAATTTTTTACGAAATTTGCGAAATTTTACGGTGCGAATTAAAAATTGCGCATAAATGCGATTTACAGCTTTCAAAAGAATGAATTTTTATCTTTAATTTGCTTTTTTATTGACTTTTGTACGATTTTTTTTTCGTCGAGTTATTCAACATCGAAGTAAAAAGGATCGTTATTTCAACGTTATATAATAACGAATAACTTGGAGAAAAAAATCATACAATGCTTCACTTTATTGCTAAAAAGCAAATTAAAGGTAAAAATTCACTCTATCGAATAATGTAAACTGCATTTGTGTACAATTTTTAATTTGCATCGTGGAATTTCGTAAATTTCGCAGGAAATGTGAGATTTGATGTGACCTCCGAATTTCGAATTATATTGTATACCAAACATTGCTATATGATGGGACATTAATCTCAGAAAAAAGTTTGACTGAGTATATGGTTAGTTTTGGAGATATGAGGAATCAAATAAAATAATCAAATTTTTAATATTTTTAATATATATATTGTTCAAGCACTGTAGACACAAAAATAAAATTAATATTACAAGCACACAATGGGTCTTTTTTTATCCAAAATTTCTTGGCATTCTTTCAAATTTCTTGGCACAAATTTTAATTTTTATTGAATAAAGATTTTAACATTTCAATTAAATAACTATTTGGCAATGTAGTAGAGATATTGATAAATAATCTTGAATGTTTCTAGATTCTTTTAAAGCCTATAACAGTAAACTTTGAGAGCTGGACAAAAAAAGATCCAGAATACCTCGAGAAGTAAGTAAAAATATATGTATCTACGAAGGATAAACTTTCTTTTCGTGTCTTGTAGTGCTTGAACAATATTGAAAATATTAGGAATTTAATCATTTTGAATCCCATGTATCTCCATAATCTCAATTGTATACAACTTAAATTTTTTCAAAGATTAATATACCATCGTTTAGCATACAAGTTTTACTTAAAATTTAAGGAGCACAAAATGGACTAAATGTGTTGCTCTTTGCATAAAAAGAGAAGACAAAAGAAAAAAAGAGAAATATAACAAGATATTTTCTTTAATTATTGTACCTCTTTAAGTTATTGAAATGTTTTGTATCAATTGTTACTTAATTATAAAATAAAAACATATTAGTCAAACGATGTTTTTTTATGCTATACAGCATTTTTAATATTATTTATAGGTGCCTCAACAGCAAGTACAGCAAGTGCAAGTACAGCAACAACAGCAACAACAAATAATACATACGAGTCCATCTAGAGCAGAATTTATAAAATCTGAGGATTTACCAATGAAGTCTGAAACTTTATCTAGTTCTTCGTCACCAGTAAATTCTTCACAAGTGATTATGACAGGACAAAGACCTTCACCGTGTATACATCAAGGATGCCCTAATCCTGCTATATCTAATAACGAATGGGAAGATGAATACTGCAGTAATGAATGTGTGGTCAGCCATTGCAGGTAAGGATATTATATTCAATTTCTATGTCTTACAAGGGAAGTTTCAAAACTGTCCGGAACTGATTTTTCCATGAAATATGTTATAAAACACGAAAATTTAAGAAACACGTATTTTTTAATACGTGCGCTAATTCATGTTTAAAGGAAACACTTATTTGAAGAAAAACGGTATTTTTTTTAGATGAATATCGTCGAAAGTATAAAAGATAGAAAAAAAATTTTTTAAACAAAAGTTGGTTTCAAGAGTACTTTAAAGTTATATAGAAAAAAAATTTCTAATTCTTTGTTTAACAAAACATCCCCACCACCCATAATTTTCTTAAATTGTATATAATTTTCTTAAATTTTAATTTTTTTTACTAAATTAAAGATTATTTTTTTACGAATTCTACCATATGTAATAAAGTTACATTACGACATATCATTTTCGAGAATTAATTATTAATATTTAACGCTTTCATATATACGCTATCCATGCTCATATGCGTAAGTAATTCGTCGGAACAATAAGACCATGGTATATGAAAAAATGTTTAAAGTAAAATTTGTATAATTTTCTATAGGCTTTATGACTGTATATGTATATTCAGATTTTCAAAAATGTAATGATTTTTTAAATATTGTAATTAATTCTTTGACATTTAATTTTTTCTCCGTGAAAAAAAATTAAAGACAATTTTATTCCAAATTTATTCTCTTATAATAAAATTATTGTATTGTAAAATTAAATATCTCTCTTTTGAAAAGTAAATTAAAAAATCACTGTCGCATTTAAAAATGTTATACATTTTTTTAAATTGATTAATTTGCTCAAACATATTATTGAGCGAATTAATAAATTTTATCGACACACTATACTTATAATCAAAGTGCGTTAAATTGTTGAAAATGTGTTCTGAAAACAATAAAACCACTTATCGAATAGTTCGGATCTGAAAATGTTTTTAATTCTGATTAAAGTGGTTTTTAATTGGAAATTCATTTTGGAAGGTCATTGTCTAATCAAGGAATAAAAAAAGTAGACTGTGTTGTGTAATCAATATCATCAACAATACACTCATACACCATACAACCAATAATATCGTGTAATGGAAATTTGTTATCTTTATTTATTGTATTAAAAAAAATTAATGGTATATTTGGACAAGAGTACAAGAAATCTTATTGACACCAATAAATGTTATTTTAAATGCATCGAAATTTGGTAAAAAATGACCTTAGGTAATTAAATAAACTTCTTTTTATAATACATTTTCAGATACTGTTTTACTATTAAAAAGTAAATATAAATTTGCATAAACGAAATAATATAATGAAATTATAAGTCTCATTTCTATGATATATCTTATATTTTATTTAAGAACAGTCATAAAATAGTTATTAATTTAACATTTATATTTCTTACAGATCATTTTAAAATGTGATTAGAAGAATTATTTTCTAAACATTAGTTCTCATAGCATTCTTCTTATCGATTTATGGATATTGTCCCAATATTATTTCAGATTTAACACCTGCAGGAAAATATTACTACTATGATTATACCGAAAGGCACTACAGGAAAAATACAACTATTAGATGTTTACGGATTTAGAATTTGGAAAAATTTTGCTAATAGATTTTCAGATATTGTTTTATTATTGAAAAGTAATATAAATTTACATGAACGAAATAATATAATATAATTACAATCTCTAATACGTAATCAATTGTCATCCCCGCAATATCACAACTTATTTAAACATTCGTAGTTTAAAAATGGTTATACAAACAAAAGACCGGAAGAATTTGAAAATCTAATAGAATTTAGTTTTGATAAAAGTTTAACAACATGTGATATCGAAGGTTGCAGTAATATAGCTGTAATAAAATGTTTATGAGTGCAAGAAGTCATTATGTTTAAAACATTTTTTCATTGAATATCATTATTGCAATGAGTAAACGATACAAAATATAAATTTATTGTGTAAATATTTAGAAATTATTATGTAAACGACAAGTAAATAAGATATTAAAGCATAAAATTGAAAATAACTTTAAGAGAATAATCTTAAGATATTATAAGGAAGTAATGTACAGAGATCATTAAACAAATTTTACTCACTTTAAGGAAAAATAATAAAAATTATTATAACTCTTAACATTATTTATAATTTGTAATATTACAAATATTAATCATGTCAATTTCCTTACTTGTTGATTTTTGTTGTTCCGATGATAATTACTTACGCATATGAGCATGGATAGCGTATATATGGAAGCGTTAATAATTAATTCTCGAAAATGATATGATCGTAATGTAACTTTATTGTAATATAACTTATTATACATGATTGAATTCATAAAAAAGATAATTTCTTTAATTTGATTTAAAAAATTTAAGAAAATTATAGGTGGTCGGAGTATATTGTTAAACAAAAAAATTAAAAAAAGTTTTTCTTTATAACTTTAAAGTACTCTTGAAATCACGCAACTTTTGTTTAAAAATTTTTTTCTATCTTTGATATTTCCGACAATATTCACCTCGAAAAAAAAATACCATTATTTTTTTATGGTAATACATTTTTTTTTTAAGGGGTTTATTATCCCTTAAACATGTTAGCGCACGTTTAAAAAAAAACACTCTTAGATTTTCGTGTTTTACAACATATTTCATGGAGAATCAAATTGGTTCCGAATAGTTGTGAAACTTCCCTTGTTAGATTAATTTGTACATTTTATGTAAATAAATACTATAATATTATTAAATAAACAATTGGTGTTTGTTGCATTTTATTATATGTTTCTGATCATAGTATACACACAGTGTACATTGCTATATATTTTTAATTCGCAGAGATTATTCTTGTACACCTATAATTTGTTTTTATTCTATATTTATATGTTTTATTGTGTTTCAGAGATGTATTCAATACATGGGTGTCTTCAAATCAAAATTCTCAACAAAACTATTCTACAGTTAAATAAAAGTTCTATAAGAGATGAACTACAATTACTCAATGGCCTCACATCTTAAATGGCTCGTTGTTAATCTGTAAAGTAAGATATTTAAATGAATGTATATACATATAAACTAGTGAACTTTTTAAAGTGTCAAGGCTATTCATGCAGCAACAGAGATCAGCATTAGAGGATAGTTTGAAATGTGTATACAGATGTATTCTGTATGTGTGTAAATGTTAACAAGAGAACAAAAAGGCAAGAGAAGGAAGAGAAAAAGATAATGATGAAATAAAGATAAAATTGTTTCTTTTTTAGAAAAAAGTCTTAGAATGTATATTGAAAAGCCTTATCCAAAAACTTATTACTCTGGCCAAAGGTCTTTGTTTGTAAGGAGTATATTACGACTTAAGTAAGTTAAATAAGTGCATTTATTTACATTACATTTATAGGTAGTTAAGTAACAACCAACTTTTTTATATCCTCAAATACTCCTTACTGACAGACAAAGCGTGCCAATTGTACAGACATTTGTTTCTTTACTAAGGTCACATAGAGAATATTGCAGTTTTATAAAGTGTCGGAATAAGGACTAGTTCTTTGAATTGAATTATCTCAATTCTGTTTCTTTGAATTTTACATTTGTTATAGTGTAAAATTCTAACAAATAACACAGTACAAGCAGATGAAAGCAATGTAAAATATATAAATAAGTGCACTACGTTCAATGTGTGTTTCATTCATGCTATAATGACGAAAAGAGGACTTACACAAAACAAACTATACAGGGTGGGGCATTTTAATCATCCTAGGCGGATATCTCAGAAATTAAGAGAGATAGAGGAAAAAGTTTTATATAAAAATGGTAGGTTTTCTTGGGGTAAAGAAGGTGGAATTAACAGATTTTGTATATGGAGCATCATCAAAGTCAGGCCAAGGTCAACATGAATTTTTTTAAATAGGAATCACTTTTTTATTGCATATTCTTATAGCTGAAGTCGAAAGGTTTTCAAAACACTATATAATAAAGTATTTTTTCATTAAGCACTTTTTGAGTTATAAAACTTGACAGTTACTGCTAACATTAACGTTAGCAATAGGCGTATCACGTGGAGATTACTCAGTCGGATTTAATCTGTTGTATGTGCGTACGTGCATGTGTGGGGGAAGAAAAAAGTTACTTTTTGATCGACTGTTTGGGATATTTTATTCAGAGGCAAAGGGACTCATAAATCAAGCATCCCAAAGGATTAAAATCCCCGTTACATCTATGTGATTCATCCTAGGTAATGCTAAGTACGGGAAAATGCATGTCAGTCGACCTGGAGCTGATTAATCAACAAACATAATCTGTTCAGGCAATGAATAGAAACAAGAACAGGATACGTGTAAATTTGACTCCCCTTCCTTTCTCTCTATATGCACGTACACACGTATGCGTATACGCACAACAGATTAAATCAGATTAAGTAACCACGTGATACACCTTGGGTAATGCTAATGTCAGCGGTATAATAACTATCAAGTTTTACAACTCGAAAAACATGAAAAAATAATTATTATTAATAAAAAAAAATAATTTATTATAGTGTTTTGAAAACGCCTTGTTTTTAGCTACAAGAATATGCAGTAAAAAACAGTGATTTCTATTTAAAAAATTCATGTTGATTAGACCTTGCTTCATATATAAAATCTGTTAGTTCCACTTTCTTTCCCCCACAAAAAAATCTACAACTTTTATATAAAACTTTCCTGTATCTCTCTTAATTTCTAAGATATCCGCCTGGAGCGATTAAAATGCCTCACCCTTAGAGTTCTTCTAGTAAGAGTTAAGACATAAGAACTGAAGGACGCCATTGATCGGGCCGGAAACAGCACAATTCCACCGTTGTTGATAATCCGATTTCGCATTCGCACCTTCTACACCATGAAACAGTTGCTCACACCAATTCACAGATTCATTACCACATCGAAAATATCTGCAAATATCTGCAGCGTTTAAAGGGACTCGAAATCTGACCAGTCAGGAGGTCGATGACTCTCATGATTTGATTCTTACTAGAGGGACTCTACTCACCCTGTTATTATTATACATGCCATGGTCACTAATTATCATCGGAAGTCTTAGGCTCTTGAATAATACTGCGATCATATTGGATCATAAGCGAGAAATGACACGTTAATGTTTCTTACATTTGTAAATAAAGAGAATTTGAATAAAATAGAATATAATGTGGCTACTCTAAAACATGTACAAAAATGTGTCAAAGTTATCCTTACCTTCTTTCCCCCGAGGTCAGTAAATAGTTATTAAAGGCATGTAAAGTGCATTTACCAATGTTACTCAATGTGCATATGATAGTATATTTTCATTTCACGTGCCTTTTACGACTATTTAACGATCGGAGAGGAAGTAAGGATAGCATCGACTCATTTTTACAAGTATTTCAAACAATTTCGTTATTTTGTTTTATCCAAATCTCTTTATTTATAAATAGCATGCAAGAAATTTTAATGTACCATTTCTTTCTTATAATATCATGGTCTTATATGCTGCGATAACTGCTCAGGAGTCTCAATTACAGATATCTTGAAATAATTGTCTATAGAGAGAGGGGGGGGGGGAGAGAGAGAGAGAGCTTTCGAAATAGGGGGATAAATTTTGGTGATCATATTTTACTTTCTCTAAAAATGTGAAAAAAGTCATGTCAACGTAGGTTTGGAAATTCTTTGTTTTTGAGATATAATCACTTTTTGTTTATCTCGAAATTTTACAAATCATAAGGGTCATCGACCTCCTGACTGGTCAGATTTCGAGTCCCTTTAAACGCTGCCATTTGCGGATACTTTCGATGTGGTAGTGAATCTATGAATTGGTGTGAGCAACTGTTTCATGGTGTAGCAGGTGCGAATGCGAAATCAAACTATCAACTGTCAACAACGGAATTGTGCTGGCGTCCTTCCGCTCTTACGTCTTAACTCTCACTAGAGGAACTCTAAGGGTGAGGCATTTTAATAAGGATAAGTATCATACATAGAATTACAAAAACTGTCTACACTTTTGTTAGTAAGTATTATGATAGAGGAAATCTTCGTGGAGGGGGACATAAGATGGTATCATTGGTTGCGTTTAGCGAGCGCAACAGTTGAATGAGCTGTTATTGGTGTTTTCTTTTAGAGCATTCGATCAGCATTTTAGATCTAAAAGAATATATCAACAGCAGCGAACGCTCACTCAACTGTTGAGTCCGCTGAACGCAGCCATTGATTTAACTTTGGGTGGCACTGTCAATTAGAGCAAGAATTTTTAAAATAGGACCCTTTATTTTTTATTACATATTCTCATAGCTTACCTCGTCAGCTTCTCAAAACATAATAAAATATTTTTTCATAAAGTCTCTAGTTATAAAGCTTGGAAGTTATAGTATTGTTGATATTAGCATTACTCAAGATATTCATCTGACGGCTAAAATGTTTCAAATGTTATTTATAGAGTCATAATCTCAATATGCAATTAGATGTTGTTCCTCTTATTTTTATTTTTACACTAAAAGTGAGAAGAAGAGGAATAACCTCCATTGATCTTTATTTTAACAAATATTATTAAAACCATGGTCCTAAATAACAAGATATTTTAGTCATCTTATGCCCCCTTAATATTATATAACTTTTGTTTAAAACGTTTTTTAATTCCTCATTCTCGAGATATATAATATTAGTGTGTCAGTTAAAACAAAACACCCTGCACGTGCGTCAACACACACGCGCGCGCGCGCGCACACGCACACAGAGAGACGGGGGGGGGGGG
>NW_017306049.1:1715241-1719814 GCF_001594115.1 Trachymyrmex septentrionalis | reverse complement strand
GGACTTACATCTTTCGATGCAGCCTCGTCATTATCCGGATCGTACGATTCTTTAAGTGTTATACAACAACATATTTGGAGATTTTGCAATTATTATCAATAAAAATATATTTTAAAATTAAAAATTACACTTTACAATAACAAACAACAAACACTTTCTAATAACAAATTAAAATTCTCAATAATTTAATTCACAGTGATAAATTTTGAAGCAAGGGTCGACACACAATCCCACATTACAGTTTTTACATTCATACACAGTTTCGCGTCTTTTGTCGTTCGCATGGCAAACGACACACCTTCTTCTTGGTTTTTTTCCTACCGATTTATAAACCGACGGAAAATGTCGTTCTGTTAATCTCAGTGGATGATTATTCCCCGTTAGATGTTGATGACTTATACTTTGATGGTACTTTCCCAGTATTTCCCTAATTAATTGCAATTGAAATCTTGCCATAGATATCGGTCGTTTCATCTTATGCTTGTACAGACAATAAGCGTTCCAGACGCAAATGTCCACCAAATGAAAGAAAAATTTCCGGTACCATTTCAAAGATTTCTGTGTCGAGTTCACAGTGCTTATGACCATATCAGCTTTATCCACTGCACCCATTGAATTGTTGTAGTCTAACACGCATACAGGTTTCTGGATAACTCTTTCTCCTCCGTGCCTGATTACCGTTGTAAATTCTGCTGTATGCATTGTAGAAAGCATATACACTTCTTTCTTATCCATCCATTTTAAGACTAATAAGTTATCGGATGATCTAAATGCTGCCTCCCCCTTTTTTAATCGTTTGTCAATTTTGGGCATTCCTTTTCTCCTTTTTGTTACGGTCCCGCACGCGTTTGTGCCATTATTATGTAAAAACTTAAATAAAGCGGGACTCGCATACCAGTTATCTACATAAAGGGTATGGCCCTTTCCTAGATGCGGCTTCATAAGGGCGGGCGTGCGTGCGTGCGTGCGCGCGTGCGATTCATTTCCTATGTTCTACTCTCTTCTTATTTGCGGACTTACTCTGTGTCCTTTTATATCGAAAAATCAATTTATTTTTTATATGCCTTACAGCCTTACAACCTCAACTACTATCCATTGTAGATAGCTTCTACAATCCCACAACTGCCTGTAATATTTACATGTAGTTACTGTAATATTTTTGTGTAATTTTTGTAGTATTTTTTTCTATTATATAGATTACAATATCTGATCAATCATCCTTTTCCGTAAGGAATGATGAGCAAAAAAATATTTTTTTAAAGTCTTATTTTTTATGATATCAAGGTCATTGCCATTTTTTAAAATGAAATTACATGATTTTTGTATTATAATATGATTCTTTTAATTACTTTGCATATGAAATTATTGAAAAAGTTATCAAATAATCGATTTATAAGATATTTAATATTTTGTTTTGGATATTTTGATAAGAAATATAAAATATCTCATAAACCAAACATTCTTTGATAACTATACCTTAATAGTTTTTTACACAGAACATTGTAGTCGTTAACTTCAACGATTAATATCTCAGGGCAGAACGATTTTTACTAAATTCGTTCATTTTGTACAAAATCACGCATTGAATGAACCTAATTTTATCAAAATTAATGGAAGGTGGAATTTTTGAGTAATGTTGTTAGATGAGACGGGTTTTTGGCGCATGCACGCCATTTGTAGCTTCAGTAACGTATCCGTTATGATTGAATAAACAGGAATTTATTAGTTGTTCATGCTTTAAAAATTTTTGGAAAAATTAATATATTTTTTATATTTTACATATACAACTATACATTTGTGCATTTAAGTCGGCCTAATGTAAAATCTTGTACAACTTCAGTGCCTATATAAATCCTTCAATAGTAGAATTAAGTGATCTGCGATATAAAAGCAGTATTATATTCAGCATAAAATACTGCTAATTTAATTTCGACTCATTTCAGCTTATCTCTATGACAAATTCTATTAATTTATTATTGTTATTAACCGGATCAATTGATTTTTTTAATTTTTTAATGTTTATTCATTTGTGAGTGCTGAATTAAATCTGATGTAGCATATCTAATAAACTTTTTGTATGCAATATGCATAATGCTTTATTTTCTTGATGGTAAGGAGCTAAACATCCCTTAAAAATATTCTTATCTAACCACAAAAATTGGAATTCCTTAATCTTACGTTTCTTAATTGCTTCTTTTCGGCGCTCTTAAAGCGTCCATTTTTCATTGGTTACAGCATTGTGTTTATTGTCTCACCGTCGTGTCAAAAACACGTCCCGCCAAAAACCTGTCTAACAACATTGATTATCTTGAATGTTACCAAAATAAGTTTATGGTCAAGATGCGTGTACAGAGAAAAAGGGTTTGCCCCAACATTTTGCTTCTCGCACTGTTCTGCTCCAAACATATATAGTTAATATTGAGGTCTATCTTATACGTCTATAATTGGTATTAAAAAAAACATATAGTTTCTTTTTAAAAAAAATATGCAGGTGCATATTACGAATTATATAATTTTTTAAAAAACAATTATATGTTTTTTTTTATACTAATCAAACAACGGCAGCGTCGTGATGTCCAATGCATAAAAATATAAAACGGGCTGCTTGACCGCTTGACGTGCGACGTACTATATATGTTCGTACCGTTGCCAAATTCGCGAAGCTATCATTAGCTTTATTTGAAATTTTGATCAATAAACTTTAGAAGAAAGTTTAAAATTACTCAAAAACTAAAATCACAATAAAAAATCTAAAAACATTTTTATTATATAATATTATCAGTGTCTTTCGATTGCGACTAGTCCGCATAAAATTGGTGCATATATCGAAATCTAGAAATCGAGTTCCGAGAAGGAACCATTTAAAATTTTCAGATTTTTTTCAGTCTCGTGTGACACATACTTGTAAAGCATCTTATCCATTAAGCTGTTTTTCACAATGGCTTCATGTAAGTAATATTATATTACATTAAAATTAGCAATATAAATGAACATTAATGCATATATATGTAATAATTATCTATATACATAAGACAAACAGAGAGAAAGAGAAAGGGGGAAGGGGAAAGGGAGAGAAAAAGAGAGAGAATGGACGTTGTATAAGACGTCGGATAAGAGCAACGCTAAAGTCACTTTATAAAGTACCGCAAAGCTTTTTCAGTTTTGCGTCAATATAGTGAAACTGCACTACATATATGCACGATTTATACCATTTTACGTGATTTCAGGTGCTGCTACCCTATAAGCGCATAATATTATTTAATATTAAATAATATTTTAAGTACATTTTTAGAATATTAAATATAACATTGCAAGAATATTTTACTAAAATCATATAATATTAAATATTCTTGAAATATGAGTAAATAATTATATGTCCACTTCTTTTAATATTATATGAGTATTAAAAGTAACATTATTTAATGTTATTGTAATATTGTATAAACATTAAAAAGTGTTATAACATTTACTTTAATTTGTAAAATTGCTACAATTGTTCAATATAAGTATATATTTAAAGACTAAAAATTTTGGCGTGCAATTGTAAAACTGGATATGTACTTAAAATCATGCCGAAATGTTTTTTTAGCACAAGATGCAGCATAGATTAATAAGAACTTTTTGTTACTGAATAGTGAATTTAAATTGCACTAAATTAAAAATAATTAATGTTTATAAATATTTTAATAATATTTCAGGGATATTAAGGATATAATATCAAAAATATTATATAAGTGAACATATAACTTCTATAGAATATTCTCGTAACATTAAAAAATATTATGATATTCTCAAAATATTATAACTTATTTTAATTTGTTTTAAATAATATCCATATAATATTCTAGGAATATTTTGTGCTTATAGAGTACGTGCGAAAAATGTCCGCTCCGATCGAGTAATCTTTCAAGAATGTTTAAGACACTCAAGACTTTTAAAGTTATTATACGGGTATTTTCATCTTTGAACTGTACTTACATATGGTATATCTTTATGTATTTTTATATACTAAAATCTCAACGACAAATAAGCCCATATTAGATTAAAGAATACATTAATTAAGTGTTCGTACATATTCCTTACATTCCGTACATATTATTTATGAATAAACTAATTATAAACAAAAATTATTTACGCTTTTTACAGCTTTATTTTTTCAAATAAACATTCATAGAAGTACATAATTTTGAAATGTATATTTATAGAAATACATAAGTTTGAAATAACCGCGTCTTGCATCAGGATAGAGGCAAGTTTGCGGTACTTTATAAATCTAGTAATTTTAAACTACGCCGGGCGAGGACAACGACGATGCTGTATGGAAGCGAAGGAGATAATTAATCTTTATTTTTTATTTTTATATATTATTAACCTAAAATATATCACCAAATTAATTTTATTATTATTATATATATAACTTTATTGCTTTCCACATACAGTGCTCGCAATGGACTTCCTTTTTCACATCTCATTATATTGTATTATTTACATTTGACATTTTTACACAGTCTTAAAACTATCCATTCATTTCCTCACTCCCTCACTCCCCCCTCTCTCTCTCTCTCTCTCTCTC
>NW_017306049.1:1709733-1710889 GCF_001594115.1 Trachymyrmex septentrionalis | reverse complement strand
CCGGGTTTTACGACCCTCGTCGTCTGTAACAAAAAACTCCCCGGGGGGAAACTCTCTACAGCACCTTTGGAAAACTTTTACACTCTCTGATTAAACTGCGTGTGTCTCTACTCACCTCGCAACCGGAAGTCCATTATTATTATTATTATTATCTCTTTATTTTTAGAAGATTTGAATTCTATATTATTATGTTTTCAAACATTTAGAAAAAGCAGTGGAATCTTTTTATTAATTTATATTGCAAATAACTTCCGTAGTATGAAAACATTTGATCCTAGAATATTGCATTTTAATGCGACCCGAGCACGCCAAATTTTTTCTTCAATATAATTCAGTTGACCATTTTAGTCACTTTCAATCTATTTTATGTGTCTTGTGTTATGAAATACTTGTTTAATTACATTTATTTTGTATGTGTTTTTTATTAAAAGGAATGTAATATTCAATATCTTTTTTATGCACTTAACATATATTTTTTCTTTTTTTAAGTTCTTTTTTAGATTGATTTATTTTATTATTCTGTACATAAAGGTATTAAGATATAATTATTAAAAAAATGAATACTTTACGAGATATTTTATATTCATTAAAACTTTCTTGTATTATCTTTCTTTGCCTTGCTTTATAAAGCCGATAATTTCATCGGCTCTCAATTTATTTCTGAAATATTAATTCAATTTAATTGAATGTATATTAGATAGTAGTTCAACATCTTAACACTCGGACCGGGAAGGCGCTTTGTATTTAAAGTTTTAATATTTATATAGACGGTCTTGTTTCCAATCATATTGTTTATAATACGCGCGCTTATACATGCGTAACTTACTATATACTACTGTAGGCAAAAAGTATCGATAATTTCAAATTTAAATTTCCCGGGGTTTCCGATAGGGACAACCGAATTTATTTTGAAGTTGGCAATTCTGTCAGTGACAGAATGCGCCAAGGTACACGTCAAAATAGTCATTAGTGTTTGAGATAAGCGTCTGTTTGTAAGCACGTAAAAAGTGATTTGTCGTTTTTTGAAATGTCTGAAATTATGGAACAACGAAGTGCGATAAAATTTTGTGTCCACCATTCGGTTTTGATAGTCGGAAAGCATCGTTTCAGACACATCAACGCGTCGTTGTTTTTCCAAAAAATTGAGCGATTTTGG
>NW_017306049.1:1701671-1709524 GCF_001594115.1 Trachymyrmex septentrionalis | reverse complement strand
TAGTTCAACATCTTAACACTCGGACCGGGAAGGCGCTTTGTATTTAAAGTTTTAATATTTATATAGACGGTCTTGTTTCCAATCATATATTTTATATTCTATGTCAAAATGTGTATGCAAAAGTATGAAAAATATCTGAACTATCGATTTTTTATAACTCTGCTTTAATACTTTCATCTACAGAATAATTAGAGAAATCATACTACATAAAATCATATAATTCTACTTGACAATGATCTTATTATCTCAAAAAATATAACCTTGAGAAAAATTCTTTGTTTATCATAATATTTTTTTCAGAATATACAATTTTTTCTTTTTAATTTTATTTACTTTTATTTTTCTTTTTATTATTAACAAAAGAGAACTCTTTTAGTCTACAAATTGATTGCCTATAGGCTCTTATATTATATCGATTTGTAAGCAATAATACATGTGTACAAACGTATCTTCGTTTTTTAATTTTATATTAGTGCGCAAAAGTACATGTAGATAATTGAACTGTAAGCAATAATACATGTCAATAATACATGTCATACAGGCAATCAATCTGTAGACGAATGAGGTGTGGGCAGACACTAATGTAGGCAATAAATTTGTAGGCAAATGGGGTCTTTCCATTAAAATATATTTTGAATGCTCGAGTTAAGGGAACACCTAGTGCGTGCGTGCGTGCGTGTGTGCGAGACACCCTGTAACAAACTTGTGGGACACCCTGTGTATATATATATATATATATATATATATATATATGTATAGATATATACAGGTTATCCCATTTTAATCAACTTTAAGTTTTTCGAAATGCAATATATCGAAATCCTATTTTTACGATGTTATGTGAAATAAATCAAAGCATATCTGAACTATGATGTCGAGAAAGTACATATTATTGATAATTAACAAGACTTGAGTGAAAGTTAAATGAATTTAAATTACATTAAATTTAAATGAAAAATTAAAGTCAAAAGAATTAAAGTTCGTTTTAGTAAATAATAACCTAATTTTTTAAATACTTACGTTCGTAACTGTACTTATTACGAGTTTAACGCGTTATGACTCAAGCACATAAAAAATGAAATGATCAAATGCTTACTTACAATAATGCATGTTTGAACTAGCGTCCCTGACTACGAATGCAAAGGCAATACAATGTCTAAATGATCGCGACATATTTAATAACGTTGTCGGCGAAATGTTTTGACAGGCTGTTATAGTTCGCGCTATCAACTCATTGGGATTATCGATCTTTCGCGATATATATTATAATATTTTGTTAAAACTACAATTTTTGAATTTAAAGATTGACGTTCTCTAATAATTCTGGCAATTTTTGTTCCAGAAATTCCAGAAATTGTAAACCCGTAACGGTACCATTGAAGAAATGAAAACCATTGATTTATCCATTACAATACCACATCAAACATTCACTGATCATGGCCTTTGGTGTAGTGTAGTATCGTATGAGGATTTCTTTTTGATCAATAATGTGAATTGTGTCGATTCACATGGTCTACATTAGTAAAAGTTATCTCATTAAGAAAACAACACGTACGAGAAAAAGTTACCATCCCACCGCATTTTGCGTTGAGCCCAATTACAGAATTGTAATCTGTTTTCGAAATCGTTTGATGTTAGTGTTCGCACCAAGTTAATAAAGGTGAAACTTATATCTTTTCAATATTCGCAAAACAGTTGATCACAGAATACCGTACACGATATAATTCTGCGAACACTTATTGCAGGCTCTATATCAATAGTACCTAAAACTATGAGCTCGGTAATTTCATATGATTCTGGTAGTGTACGAATTCTATGAATTAGACTTTATCAGTCTTATTATGCAATTTCTAAATACCGTGTCATTTGGATGACCTATTAAGATAATTGCGATTCAAACGTCGGTCCTATATTTTCGTAATATTTGTCTAAAATTAGCGACATATCCACTATTTCAGTTGATGTAATCTGCCATTGTAAAGTTCAAAATGAACGAAGGTAGACATCGATAAATGAAACGAAAGTCAAATTCAGAAAACACAGAAGAAATGCTTTCCAATTGCAATATCTGTAGACACTTTCGTGCACATGGCGACACAAGTTGCATTTCAATTGCTGTAATCATCGACATAACTGTACACATCCATACTCACAATCAGTCCGAGGACTACTAGTCGGCTGTGTAAGCTGTTGTTTCAGAGTAAATACGATAAGTATGATCTCAAGAAAAAGTCGATTCTAGGAAACACAGAAAAAATAGTCAAGGATGTAAACAATGACTACGTTTACATGGCTTGATTTACACCGAAGTTATAACATCGATGTTATAACTTTGATATAAATCAAGTCATGTAAACGTAATAACTGTATCTAATAGGGTATATGTATCGACACATTATTGATTAGGTAACACCGATAAGTTGAAAGCGCGATCACAACGGCCTGTCAAAACATTTCGCCGACAACGCTATCAAATGTGCGATTATTTAGACATTGTATTGCCTCTGTATTTGTAGTCAGGGCGTAATCATTTGTAGCAGCAGTTCGAACATGCACGAGGGCGATTATTGTAAATAAGCATTTGATCATTTGATTTTCCATATCTTTGAGTCATAACGCGTTGAGCTCGTAATGAATATAGCTATGAACGTAGGTATTTAAAAAATTAGGTTGTCATTTGTTAAAAATGAAGTCGATCTTTATTTGACCTTGATGCTTTCTAAGGTCGAACCTAATGGTTAATCAAAATATGTCACCTTCGACCATAACTTCATAAAAATAGAATTTTGATATCTTGCATCCTTTTTCAATTTCCAAAACAATTTGAGTGCATTGATTAAAATAAGGCACTCTGTATACATATACTGAGTGTCTGGAACTCGCTCGCAATACTTCTTGAATAATTCGAATTTCAAGGAGAATAAAAGAGGCTATATAAATTCGAAAGTCAGTTGTTTCCGAGTTATAGCTACTTTTATGTTTTAAAAATCATTATTTATTTAAAAATTATACGTTTCGCGGGTTTTCTCCGTGTTCAGATTCATTCTTGAAATGCCAACGTTTGGCATTTCAAACGTTGGTGAACCTTGCAGTCCACTTCATCAGGGCGAAGAGCAGCCTGATACTTCCTAGATGTTCTTATCTCTAAGAAAGCTGACGGTACCTTAGATCATCAAGTGTACAGAAAACCAGCACATACAGATAGATACTTACATGCCGAGTCGCACCACCATCCAGCACAAAAACAGTCAGCAATCAACTCACTTGTACATAGAGCTTTCACCATTTCTGACAAAGAACATCTACAAACAGAACTCAACCACCTAAAACTAGTCTTATACAATAGAAAAACGGACATAACCAAAATAATCAGTAACATGTGATCAATACAACGGTACCCCTTACACACAATCAAATGAAAGGATCCTATCCATTCTCCCATATATTAAAGGAACAACAAATCGGATTGGCAAAATATTAAACACAATATCCGAACTATCTTTAAATCCCCCAAAAAGATAGGACAAATCTTAAGAAATCCTAAAGATCAGACTTTCACTCAGCTCCGCAGGAGTATACAAAATACCTTGTTCCTGTGGGCAAACATACATTGGCAAAACCAGGAAAATGATCAACCTATCGATAAAAGAACACCAACGTAATGTCAGGCTAAAACACGCCACGCAGTTGGCATTATTAGAGCACAACATTGAAACAGGACATCAAATATTGTACTATTTGACAAAACGATTACAATAGCCACAACATACTTTTCAAGAAAGTATAGAGAAGCCATAGAGGTACAAAAACACCCTAACAATCTAAATAGAGATAATGGTTACAACATAAATAAAATATGGAAGACTATTTTCTCGGTTATTGAAGATCGACCGATTTCCTCCCCCCCCCCTCCCACAATCTCTTTTTCGCCCCCCACTTACTACTACTCCAATAAGCAGCGTAATATAAAGGGAACGGCTCGAAGGAACAGCTCAGTATTAGGCTGCTTCTTATCTTGATGAAGTGGACTGCAAGGTTCACGAAATGTTGGCATTCCAAAAATAGATCTGAACACGGAGAAAACCCGCAAAACGCATAATTTTTATACAGAAAGCACCCGTGGAAACCTCGAGAATATTATCGTTGTTTATAATCATACCAGGTGTACAAGTATGAAATGCGGATTTTTTTCCAAAAAAAAAACACGTGAAATTCGGAAGAATGATAAAAAGAGCTTTATTCAAAGTATGCTCCATTGCTAGTTACATATTTTTCCCATCTTTCGGGCAATTTGTGGATACCACGCCAGTAAAAATCTTCCCCCTTTGCCGCGAACCATTCATCGAGCCATTTTTTCACATCTTCGTACGAACCAAAGCGCTGCTCAGCAAGTGCGTGATCCATCGATGCAAACAAGGGGTAATCGGAAGTCTGGTGAGTAAGCCGCATGGGGTAGAACTTCCCAGCTGAGTGCTTCCAACGTGTCGCGAACCGGTTTTGCCGTATATGATGGAGCATTGTCATGAAGAAAAATAACTTTGTGTTGTCTCTTTTGGTATTCTGATCTTTTTTCAAGCAGCAAACGGTTCAAATCGATCAATTGTTGTTGGTAGCGTCCAGCATTAACCGTTTCACCAGGTTTTAACAGCTCATAATAGACCACACCCTTCTGGTCCCACCAAACACAGAGCATCGTCTTTCTGCCAAAGCGATTCGGTCTTACGGTCGATGTGGATGATGCGCCTGGATCTACCCATAATTTTTTGCGCTTGGGATTCTCAAAATAAATCCACTTTTCATCCCCACTAACGATACGATGCAAAAACGACTTCCTTTTGTATCGTGCAAGCAAAATTTCACATGTGTTTTTGCGCCTCTCCATCTGCCTGCCGTCCAACTCATGCGGTACCCATCTTCCGGTCTTCTGAATCTTTCCCATCTCTCGTAGGCGATTGGAAACAGCTTGTTGACTAACGCTCAATTGCTCTGCGAGTTGTTTTTGTGTTTGTGAATCATCTTCGTCCAACAATGCTTGCAATTCCACATCTTCGTACCTTTTTGGCGGTTTTCCGTATTCCTTGTCTGCAACATCGAAGTCCACTACTTTTAAAACGCCGAAATCATCATTCACACGTATCTTGCGATGGAGCATGTTCACCATAAGCTTCTCGAAGCTAATCGGTATGATTCAGCAGCAGTTTTCTTCAAATGAAAACAAAAAATTAATGCTGTCCGCGAATGCTCTTTGTTTGGTATAAATTTCGACATATCGAACACAGCAACACAACACTATGCAACCACTTTTTCAATTTATCACTCGTGCGCGTTTGACACTTGTTGATGGCACTTCAAAATGGCATAACAGTCAAATCTTTATACCACACACTGCATTGATGCGCCATCTGTTTTCTCAAATCCGCATTTCATACTTGTACACCTGGTAATCATAATAAAATGCGATTATTATATCACCACATTTTTTAATTCGACGATTTCGCAGAGATTTCAATATACAAGCTTGCAATATACGCATACATACGCGCGCGCGCGCGCACACACACACACACACACACACACACACACAGCTCATACGCGAACATTATCGGTAAAGACAGTAGGCATTAAAATTCTATTCTCCGATTTCGGGTGACGTTTCTTGAACAGTTTTTTTTTCTTTATAACTTGACATATATAAAATAAATCTAATTGTTATATTCAATTCCTAATTTTTGACATCTAAATGGCTGCGGCAAATCTAAAATATAATAATAAACGTCCTTATTTAAAATCACTGTAAATCTAACGATAAATAATAATGACCTACGGAGATAATGTGTACGAGGAAGCTCTCAAATGAAGGAGAGGAGATGCAAACGAACTCGAAAGGATAGAAACTTGGCATTTGATTAACTGTTCCCACGAAAAAAAGTCCTATAAATTCAGAGCGTTGAGTAAACTATATTTTTTCGGACATCGCGAGTCTAAATCAATTTTATCACTTTCTTAATTGCTCACATTCCTATGTCACAACCCCATTTACTAGCTAAAATAATAATCTTAATTTATTTCATAGCTTTTTAACAGTGATAATTTTGGACTATTCGGGCATTACCCAGAATGCACCACGTGGAAGTATAATCCGCTTAATAAAATTAAAAATTTTATTATCTTAAAAATTTTTTTATTACTTTCTTTACACTAATAAATTCATTTCATTATTCTATCCATAAAAGTATTAAGGTATAATTATAAAAAAATTAATAATTTACAAGATGTTTAACATTTTGTCAAAATGTATCAGTATAAATCATAAAATATCTCTCGTAATACTATGTATCTCGTATATCGTATATTGAGTTTTCGATAGTTTTATATTAATACATCTATATGCGAAATAATCAAGAAGAAGAATCATATTATATTATAAAAAAATCATAATTCTTTTTCAAAAAGTGGCGATATCGTTTATATGACCTTAAATTTTTTTTTTTTTTAATTAATTTTACCGTTATCTGTGTTCCTTCAGACCGTATAACTTTTATGTAAAACTTTTTTTTGTATCTTTCATATTTTTTGACCCATTTAAAGTGGGTTAAAAAAATTTTTTTTAATTTCTATTTTAGGTGACACCTCACTGATTTCAATATTCTTTAGATATATGTTGTAGAGGAGAGTGTCGTAAATGATTCCCTACAAGAATTAAGTGGGGGATGGCATTGGTTTAGAAGATATAATAAATTAAAGTTTTATAATAAAGTCATAGTATACTTTCCACACGAAACGACTTTTACTCTACTTCCTCCCCCTGCTTCGGGGCGCACGATTTTCCAAAGAAACATGGTCAATCTCGAAAAGTCGTGCACCCCTTGGCAGGGGGGAGGTGGGGTGGGAGTCACAAATGTTATTCTGTATATGTTATAGAACTTTTATTTATTATATCTCCTAATTATTTACTATATCTCCTAAACCAATGCCGTTCCCCACTTAATTCTTATGGAGAATCACTCAGGACACTCTCCGTATAACATATCTGAAGAATATTGAAATTAGGTGAGGTGTCACTTAAAACGGATATATTTACCAAATTTTTTTAAATTAAAAAGATTAAGGTTATTTTGAATTTTTTAAATAGCATCATACAATTTTTCCATGATATTATAGGTCTTCAAAACGAATTCAAGCAACGCACTATCGAGAGTGTCATCTTTGATATTTTATTAATTTTCTATAAAGTATTATAAAGACATAATATACATACGAGGTCTGTTCAAAAAGTATCGCGAATTTTGTGTTTTTTCAAAAATTATTTATTTATTCATGAATATCTATTTTGTCCCCCTCAAAGTAATCCCCATCAGATATTATATTGGGTTGTCCGGAAGGTTCGTGCGTATTTCTCAACAGATGTCGTTTGAAGGCGAATATCATATGTTTATGTCGATGCGATGTGTCAGATGCTTTCGTGTTTTGATTAGTGACATTTCAAAGCATAATTAGTGATATTCATTATCCCAATAAATTAAATACTGTTTACTTGAAATCAACTTAAAGATGGAAGGAAATAACGTGTTTTTTCGATGCATAATGCTTTTTTATTTCCGCAAAGGCAAGAACGCGACACAAACTCGAAAAAAAATATGTGCCGTATACGGGGAAGATGCCGTAAGTGATCGCATGTGCCAGAAGTGGTTTGCTAAATTTCGTTCAGGAGAAATGAATATTGAAGATACTCCTCGCTCTGGCCGGCCAGTCACCACCGATGTCGACCAAATTACAGCTTTAATCGATTCCGATCGGCAAATCACAGTTCGGGAAATCGCAGCAAGGTTAAACATTGGCAAATCAGTTGTTTC
>NW_017306049.1:1698372-1700296 GCF_001594115.1 Trachymyrmex septentrionalis | reverse complement strand
AAAGCAGCTGTCAAAAATTAACTGAACATTCAAAATGGCCGAACTTGTCGGCATAAGTGAGAGACATGAGTACCAACATAACGCCACAAAAAAATCGAAAATCGAATATACGTAACCCGCGGAAATTCAAAATTCGCGATACTTTTTGAACAGACCTCGTATATCATAAGTATCCATTAATAATGAAAAACTGTTATTTATGTGAATAAATTTTATTGATTTTTTAACATCAGATAATCAATTTTATTGATTTTTGTCTGTGTTCAAATTGCTTGCCTGCTTCTCCAATATTCTACTCTTTTTAACAATTATGGATGCTTTCCACACACACACACACACACACACACACACACACGCGCGCATTTAGTCAAACAAATCGACATAAACATTATTTTATCTTTCTTGATGTTCAAAGAATAACGAAAATAGAAAGACACTTGCATCGACTTGTGTTACCAAATATAAAATACCCTATGCATAGCAGTTATTATACTATAATATTTTGATCCAAAGTTACACAATCTGTAATTATTCTTTCTCTGAAATTTTAAATATTATTTTAATATAAAAAATATAAAAGATACAAAAAAGTGTTTGCTATAACAAAAAATTTTAAATGTCCTCGATAAGAAAAAATTCACCGAGGATAAATCCGGAAAATTTGACGATCATTAGACTAATCTATATATACTCATAACACGATTTCTAATATTATCTTGAAGATATTTTTTAATTATTATAGGCTAGGAAAGATCCTACGTACATTTCTAGTCAGAACTGTAAGTACTGCTACTATATTACAAATAATTTTGCATATTGATGTCAATAAAATCAATAAAGTTAATAAAATGTCAATGAAAGTGACATTCTCGATATAATGCGTCGATGATTCGTCTTGAAGACTCCTACAATATTATTAAAAAATTATAGGATGTTATTTAAAAATTTAAGTCTTAATTCTTTATTAAAAATTTTTTTTAAGGAGAATTCTCCATAAGGTCGGTTTTCAGTCCTATTTCATATTTATTTTAAATTATCGGAAATGTTTTATTGCACAAATTATCGAAATCAAATGACTAGCTTAAACGGACGTATTTGACGCCTGTTGTCTTGTAACTAATCAGCTCCATTTTTATCACCAACCTTTTCGACATGTTATCTGGAAAACTTCTCTACCTGTACTTCGCATTATCCAGAATCAATGGCGTGGACGTGTCGAGTTTCTGATCTGAAGTGTAGTACTCAGCGTTATGCGCGCGAATGATGGCTCGATCATTACAATTCGAGAGGTGAGAGGAACAGTAGGAGTCACTACACATTCAGGCTAATTTCTGAGCGTTACGCATTGTATACATATATGCAGGATACATATATGCTCCACTTAACTTTGACATCAAAATATCTCGAAAATTATAAAAGATATGGGAAAATGTTTCAAACAAAAGTAAGATTTAAAAAGATCTATTTCCTGATTATATCCGTTTGATATTCGATGGCGTTGCCAAGATTACTTTGAATTTTTTAAATAGAACCCCTTAGATGTTATTGCATATTATTGTAGCTCTTCTGAGCCCTTTCCAAAATACTAATTTAATTCACTTTGGGTCAGCCGTTTTGAAGTTATCGAGATTTATGGTAAGAATTCTAACCAACGAAGATAGTTGATCTAGCTAGTGAAGATCGAGAGATAATCCGACCAACTAAGGCAAGATCAAAAGATGATCCAATTAATGAAAGCAGGATCCAGCCAATAAAGGCAAGATCGGAAGATTAAGGAATTTTGTCTAATTGTGTGTCATCATTATTAGAATTAAGTGTTCAAAGTGTGTACCATCATTTTCCAAGCACAACATTATTCTGCGTCTAAAGTTTTGTAGGACTTTCTAAATATTTGCAGCATTATCGCTTGACAGGCTCTTCTGAC
>NW_017306049.1:1695524-1698272 GCF_001594115.1 Trachymyrmex septentrionalis | reverse complement strand
TATTAGAATTAAGTGTTCAAAGTGTGTACCATCATTTTCCAAGCACAAAATTATTCTGCGTCTAAAGTTTTGTAGGACTTCTCTAAATATTTGCAGCATTATCGCTTGACAGGCTCTTCTGATTTTTTCCATTATATCTAGTCTCGTGGTTGGTGCTTCCTGATACACAGCATCTTCCCATAAATAGTAAGTAAGAAGATTTAGATCTGGTGATCTTGGAGGCTACTGGTTCTGCCAGACCTATCCAATGATTTGGATATTGCTCACCTAAGAAAATTCGAACATCTCGAGAGTAATGCAGCATCATCCTGTTGAAACTAAAATCTTTGGAGGACATCCAATGGAATGTTCTGAAGATATTCTGTTAAATAATTTTGAAGAAAGTCTAAGTAAATGGACCATTAATTGTACGGTTAAAAAATGCAGTCTAATAATTTGACCATTACGTATGCCAATTCAAACGTGGCGATTCAAACGATGCTGATTGACCACTTGTCGGTACCAGTGAGGATTTACTGACTAATAATGACTATTGTGTCTATTGAGATTGCCATTGCTATGAAATGTAGCTTCGTCATTGAAACAGACATTTCAAAAGAAATTTGGATTCTGCTCCAATCGAGTGCCCATCTACAAAATTGAATTCTCAGTTTGCAATAATCTTCGCTAATTCTTGTTTCAGATTGATATGATATGGACGGATTGTAACATTTAATGAGCCGAGGGATTCATATTCTATTTGTCGAGTATTGACGTGTAGATTGAAATAAATTATGTCCAAAATTATATGAGAAATTTAGAATCATTATTGTTTAGAAGCCTGTTTCTCTGTCTCTGGCGAGTAATGTATTTCTGCGAGTTCTTTCAATATTTATCACTTGCTTAACACTCGAATGACGACGATTAAGATATAACTCAGCATAACGACGAAAAGAATATCTGTAATTCCTGTTGCATTAGTTAGCCAAGGGTTAGCAGGATACTACTTCATTTAATGTATAATTCGCCATTCTTTAAGTACAAGAAATTAGAATCTGAGTTTATTGAAACAAAACTAATAAAAACCTAAAAAACTTTTTCACTGCAGTTGCCCAGTAGCAATAATTGACATACCTGACGTAGCTGACATAAATGACGCTGAAGAACCTTGTTTTCGGGGGACTATATTTTTTATTGTATGTAGAACTATACATACATGTATGTACATAGAATTCTGAGAATTTTTATTTTGTGTGACATGATTAAAGTTCTTTTTTTTTTTAATTTCTAACAATGAGACATGCGGTACATAATAAAATACTTTATACCTAGCAAAGTTATATGATCTAATTTAGATCGAAAGAGAAGTTGTAATAGAGACATGCAGAAAGCCCGCCTGCTTACACAACTTTTTAAAACAACTCGACAAGTGCTTTCGCCATAACGATGAAATTCCGTATACAGCGATATTTGTCGCTGATAATACACAGCGTGTGCAATGGTGGCAATCAAAACTTTATGCGATTATTAAAGGCGACAGGATGACTTGTACCGAGACATAATAAATCTCGATAACTTCAAAACAATTGACCCAAAATGAATTAAATTATAGTGTTTTGAAAAAGTCTCGGGAAGAGCTATAATAATATGCTATAATAAAATCTAGAGGATTCTGTTTAAAAAATTCAAAGTGATCTTGGCAACGTCATTCAATGTCAAACGGATCAGTAAATAGACCTTTTTAAATCCTACAACTTTTGTCTGAAACATTTTTTGTATCTTTTATAATTTTTGAGATATTTCAGTGTCAATGTTAATATGGGATATGTATACACACACACACACACACACACACACACACACACACACACGATTATAATACATTACGTGTATAAATTTCCAAAGTATAAAGTTATAATTTTAGTCATTTTTATCTCTGGATGTTGCATCACAAATATCATTTTTTTCTATGAGTGGGTGAAATTTCACTTATTTTATATAGTCCTGATTTTATTCTGATTTCTTGTATTTCACAAAAAAGTTATTCCGCAAAAGTATTATATTATTCCGTCTATGTTCATACAATATAGATACAATTGACTAATAAAGATACACAAAGCATCCGTAATTATATAGTATATAATAATATTGTTTTCACTAACAAATATATTATAAAATTATTAACAGTTATAGAAATTAAATAGTACTCATATAGATTAGGCTCATACAAATGAAGGATTTAATTACGCAATTTATTTTTATATCGATATTATAACAACCAATTAATAATACAGTACAGTATTTATATATAAAATTTCATACAAAAGATTGTTACACAAAATGATTTTGACGGTGATATGCGAATTCAATATTTTTTAAACACATTAATACCACACTAATAGTAAATAATAAACTTTTTTATATTTTTTTATTTATTATATCTCTTCTTTATTTTCTTGCTTTTTTCAAGAATGTATTGCCTATATGGTTATGGCTGATATAGATACTGCTGCTAATGCAAATAGTCCTCTCACTTTAATAGGTCATGGATAAATTCAAAATTTTCTGATGCGAAATTTTCAAATGAAAAAAAGAATATATTGCTGTATCTATGCAGAATTCTTGAATTCGATAAACATCTGGAAAATCTGTGCCATCACGATAAAACAAGTTGCAGAATATTATACGAAATATGATTTTTGGAATTAAAAAATATATACATTATATATACATATATACATATTTAAATTGCAAAGATCAAATAATTAC
>NW_017306049.1:1691391-1695424 GCF_001594115.1 Trachymyrmex septentrionalis | reverse complement strand
TAGCATTTTTATGTATAAAAGCAAAGTACGTTCATATTATCAATAATTTTTTAATCTTTAATGCAGATTTCCTATTAGGTGATGTATCTCCCTAACAGTTACTTATTCCAGCTGATTTTATTTTTTTCTTTATATATTAATTATAAATTTTTTTAAATTTTTTCACTTAATATTTAATATCCTTGTAAATATATAACTATATTCTATAGATTTATAAGTTATAATGTGAACAATATAGTACTGTGTTATACAAAATAATACAATTATGGTATATATATTGTAAACATACACACACACACACACACACACACACAAAGTATAAAAAGGTAATTATACTTACTCATTTCAATAAAATAGGATAATTATCTAAACAGAGCCCCTTTAGGTAATGGGACTGTACACATATGTCTATAAAGTAATAAAAAGCGAGTATGTTGAAAAATAATACAGAAAAACATCTTTAATTATTCATCTGTAAGGCATAGAAATTTTCATAAAAGAATAAGCATAAAGTGCTTTAGCTCATAAAAATTCGACATAATTCATCAACATAATTTCATATAGAATTTAATGGTTTGTTCTATTATTCGACATTAATGCTTATTTTTCTATACAAATTTCTGTGCAATGGATTCACCATATTTGAAACAAAAACAAAAAGCACAATTTCTGCAACATCGATTGTAATCGTATAAATCTGTATCAGAAAAAGATTTAGAAAATATCATGCTTATATTGTAGCGCTATCCTTTATACATCAAATGGTAATATATTGCGGTAATTTCTAATAAATTTATGTCAAATTTTTATTATTTTATGTACAAAGATATGATTAAATGTTTTCAATCCTGATATTATGGTTACAAAAATATTTGTCATCCTGTTATCCTTATCTGAGAAGAGTTGGAACATCCAGAATTATGAAATCTCTTTATTATTAATGGTATCCTAAACCAACAGGAATTACTCAATTGCAGATTGCCAATTTCTCTGAATTGGCTTGATAGCTCATTAAATCCTTTTACACGATAAAAGTACGCACTGTAAAAACGGTTTTATTGTACGCACAATAAAAAAACACCGGTCACATTATCTTTGACGAGAAAATCGGAGAAAAAATTAAAAATTCACTTTATTTCAGCCTTTATAGCTATCACCTCAGGTTATAATTCCCTTAGTGCAGAAATTCTATAGATCGTACGTATCAAATGATACCTTCCCGGAAGCATATGATATGCACAAACAATCTTGCGAAATTGTGATTGAAAGCCTAACAAAAAAGATTTTCCAAAATTAAAGTCGTCTTTTTTTTTATAACAATTACCTTTTTTTTCTTTTACAGATTCGAAAATCCTTTTCCAGGATTAAAGTATACGCATTAATACGTATACGTATCTGTAAGGTGGAATTAATTTCGAGAACGACAAAAAATTTCGAAAATTTAAAATCTTACCCAGTAAGCAAGAAACATTTTGAAACATTTTAGCAACGTTGTAGCCACGTTGTAACGTTGTTACAACGTTGTTGAAATGTTTCAAAATGTTTCTTGCTTATTGGGTAAGACAAATTTTTATCGTTCTTGGCATAAATTCCACCTCATAGACACGTATTAATGGATTCATTTATGGGTTCACGTTATTGCAAAAACTCCCTAATGTCCCAAAAACAATCGGGGCTATTAATAAAGCTAATTAAAATTAATAAGTTACCGAATAGTCAACTTTTGAATGATTAATGTCTACTTTTTTGTTTAACTTATTTATCCAATCCTAACATCATTTTCACGCATGCTGACAAGGGTAACGTCACGGTTGCTATGGACAAAGACGTTTACATGATTAAAATGACCACATTATTAGGCGACTCAGACACGTATGTTCTGATTAAGAAAGATTCTATCAAGAAACTTATGACAGCTTTAAAGTCTATGCTCACTAGATGGAAAACGAAAGGTTTTATCAAGAATTCTAAGTACAAAGCGTTGTACTGTAATGACGGATCACTTCCGAGAGTCTATGGATTGCCGAAGATCCACAAACCTGGTTGTCCTCTCAGAATTATCATCTCATCGATAGGCAGTCCGCTATATTCATTGGCTACATACCTACATAATATACTATTCAAGACTATCCGTAAAACAACGGATAGTTACATCAAAAATAGCTTTCAACTAGTGGAAAAATTAAAAAGATTACACGTCACAGATGATCATAAATTAATTTCATTAGATGTCACATCACTTTTTACGAATGTTCCAATGGATATAACGGTCGATTGTGTGAATGAGCAATGGAATTTTATTTCCAAGGATTGCTCTCTGCCTAAGAATGAGTTTTTGGAAGCGATACGGTTCGTTTTAGATTCCACATTTTTCTCATTTGATAATAAAATTTATAAACAAAGCTTTAGCACTCCCATGGGCTCATCTTTATCATCTGTAATTGCGAACCTAGTAATGAGGAGATTAGAGACGGTGTCCTTGATGTCGTTTGGATATTTTATTTTATTTTAGATATGTTGATGACATTTGTACCGCGGTTTTCCCCTCTAAAATCAATATTTTACTACAACAATTCAATTCATTTCATCCGCATCTCCAATTCATTGCAGAAGGGGGGGGGGGAGATGAAATGAATTTTCTGGACATCACTATATCTATCCACAGGAATTGTTTTATTTTCGATTGGTACCGTAAGCATATCTTTTCAGGAAGATTTTTAAATTTTAACTCGAATCATCTTATTATATACACAGAAAAAAGGTACAATTTTTTCGCTAGTTGATAGAGCTTTTTTACTTTCTGACTTTAGGTTTCATACAAAAAATTTGACATTTTTAATTAACATTTTACTTGATAATGATTATCCATTGACTTTTATTTTTGACACTGTAAATCAACGCATAAAAAATTTAATTAAAAATAGACACTTGGCACATAAAGATTTGATTGACAATGTCTGTGCGAACGAATCCGTTTCTTGGCTTACGGTACCATTCATTCCTCTTCACATAGAGAAGTTTAAGCGATCCAATAAAAACGACATCAGAGTTTCTTTCCATAGTCCTAATAAAATAGGTAAATATATCAAAGTATAGAAGGATATTTGTTCCCATACATCTAAAAATAATGTAGTCTATAAGATATCGTGCAATAATTGTGATGCGTCGTACGTTGCACAGACGGGCAGACAATTAAAAACCAGAATTACAGAACATCGTAATTGTTACGTCCGGACTCCACAGTTCTTTTCTTCGATTAAAAACTTTCGTCATCACCATAAAAATTGTTAACAAGTAATATCGATAGACCATCTGTTACAATAGCGACGAGCCGAATAACATTTACCTTTTCAAACTAATAATCCATTCGGGACAGAGTCGTTAGATATTGGAACCAAGTGCCAAATAGGCGAACTTTATCCCGAGGAACGGGAAGAATAAATAAATTAGAATTATAAAAACAGCAGTTGTCTACAATAAATGACACATGTGGCTCGAAACTATTGGACATCCGGCAAATGGTCGATAACGAAAGTTGTCTTAGACACATAGCCCTGTATCCCATTTCACAACCGATATCCCTAATCCTAATCCTAGATTAGCCCAATAGCATACGTGTGCTCTGCACCCGGCACCACTAACTCGCGAATATAAAAGAGGTCCTCCACGAGAAACAGATGCCATATTCACACCTTCAGATCAACCGTTATTCTGCCGGTACGTGGCCACCATCAGTAAACATACTTTACCGATTTTACTGGTCTGTCAGCAAAAGTGCTGAGTTGTGAAAAATCAAGTGAAATCGTACTGTGCAACTCGACCGGAGCCTCCACATCCGTGCGGCAACCCTCCGTAGAGTGTTGGGACCAACAATTTCGGCCGTTAGATCTATCCACATCTGCGGAACAACAGTAAGTTCCATTCACACACACACCTCACACACACACACACTCACGCACACACACACACACACACGCGCGCACGCACGCGCGCACACACACACACACACACACACATACACACACATGGTATA
>NW_017306049.1:1684002-1691071 GCF_001594115.1 Trachymyrmex septentrionalis | reverse complement strand
TGGAACGGTCAATAAGGAATATTACCTGCAAGTTATGCGCAATTTGCGCGAAGCAATCCGCCAGAAACGCCCGGATTTGTGGAAGAACAAAAATTGGCTTTTGCACCATGATAACGTGCCTGCTCACACATCGTTGCTTGTGCGCGAATTTTTGACCAAAAACAACACACTAATGATGCCGCAGCCACCGTATTCCCCAGATCTGGCCCCCTGTGACTTTTTCTTGTTCTCGAAACTGAAGAGGCCCATGAAAGGACGACGCTACGCTACGATTGAGGAGATAAAGACGGTATCGAAGGAGGAGCTGAACAAGATCACAAAAAATAATTTTTTGAAGTGCTTCGAAGATTGGAAAAAACGTTGGCACAAGTGTATAATATCTGATGAGGATTACTTTGAAGAGGACAAAATAGATATTCATGAATAAATAAATAATTTTTGAAAAAACACAAATTCGCGATACTTTTTGAACAGACCTCGTATGTATAAGAGAACCATCCGCTATAATTTATATTAAATTATAGTGCCGCGTCCGAACCGTCCTTACAAGGGGTGGCTTCGAAGCCGAGCCTACCGGGAGGCACGGAGACTCTTGGACGAGGAGTTCAAGAAATACCTCGGGGGTTCACTAGAACAGGATCGTCCGGCCGAGGATCACTCACTACCACCACCATCCTCGTCACCACCGGCTCCGCCGGCTAATCAGTCTGAGATTATACCTCCTCTCTCTCAAACACCTTCACCTCTCCCGCAACCTCATTCGCCTCCCCTTCGATCTCTGTCACCCGCATTCTCGGACGCACTTACGGAGAGAATCTTTCCCGATACTTCTCCACAATCATTCGATTCGTCGATCCCAATTTCCCCCAGAAGAAGTCCGTCCCCGACGAACTCCACGGACAACGTGGAGTTCTTAGAGGAAATTCCTCCACCCCCACCTAGATCCTACTTTTGCATCCTAGAGAGTGACACTTTCGAGTCACTCATCATCCAATTCCCGCGGACTACTACCACATCCATCCCTCGGAGGGCCTATACAATCGGTGCTCATTATTTTGATCCTGCAGAAATCCGTAACGCCATCACCGGCCAAACCTCAACATCCAGTATCCCAGTATTCCTCCCGAATTCCGCCAATGCATTCCTAGTTCCAGTGAGATTCTTTTATAATCTTTTCCCTCCTTCCTCCGTTTCCATCCACGAAATAGATTGATCAAATCACATCCGACTCTCCCGACTATTCGATATACATAAAGCGTATGCCCGTTACCGAATAGACTATAGCGGTATTTATGTAATTATAAAATGTATAGAGTAATTATAATAAATCCGCCGATTGTTTATTAACCGTCTGTTATTAACATCATTTTGATAAGCAACAATAAAAATAAATAATATTAGTAAATATAATACATAAAAATAAATAATGTTAGCAATTATTCTTCTCGTTCACTTATGAAACCCTCCATTAAACCCCGTATTCATTAAAACCTTGCCTTAACAAGCTCGCACGTGATCCATTCCCGAGTTAAAGGGATTTCCCTGACTCGAAATTCGGACCGACGATCGCACCGCTCGTAGGAAACAGGCGTCATAGCGTCTTTTCGAGACGTTGACCCTTATTCCGAAGCGAGCAATAAAAAGGGTGCGTTCGACTCGCAGTGTTTGCTTCCGGACAGATACCTGCGAGACGAAGACTGACCGTCCTTCCACACTCACGCACGCACATACACACACACACACACACACACACACACACACACACATTCGTAAAAGAATATGTATAACAGAGGTTGAGAACCAAAAATTGTATTACCTTTTAATTACCCGATAAAATTGCATTTATTTTTTCGTTTTTCTCAAAATGTATCACTCGAGTTTATTTTTTTATTATATTATACAATCATTAAATTAACTCCCCGGTAGTTTTTTTTTTAATATAACCACTCCTCGTTATTCTTAAGCTTGCCCACGATTGCACTTCGCCCTCTCTCCGGTCACTTGGATTAAGTTCCATGACCGAAAGTCAGGGCATACGGCCGTACTGGCGCAGCTAGTGTTAAAGTGCGCCCTCTCGGCGCACTGACCCAGTTTGGGCCCTTTTTTTTGAAAGTACGTCCGACTCGTATGTCCGTTTAGCGGAGCACAAGCAGAGGTTTCCACTTCGTCCTCCGTTCGACCCCCGACTCTTTAGGAGCCTCAGGACGAAGCGAAGCGCCTCCCGATTGCGTCCTTCCCCATGGCTCCCTTGCGGTCCGGAGCTTGAACACGACCAAATCGGTCTAACAATTCGGTTCCTTGTTACGTTCACCCCCTCAGCTCTGCATGCGCGTGGAGCTTGGACGTAACGGAACTTGAAAAATTGGGAGCTCGTCCGGGATTAGAAAATGCAATCTTGGGAAACAGGAATGAATACGAGTTCAGGCGATAAGTCAGAAGTAGAGAATCTTTACAAGACCGCGATAGAAAATTTGAGTAAGATAAAATCTCGTACACTCATTTAAATTAAATTTATTTTCAGAAATAAATCTTTTTATATTGTTTTATCAACTAGAACTTTTCCAACCGATATGATACACGTTTGACTGTTTAATCGTACGTGAATATTGTCGAGTTCTACATCAAGACTTACCCAAACTACGAATACAATGAATATGCGAGTTTTAGCATTTATTACTTTGTACTACGGGTTCTTTTTTTTCTCCGATATGTTTAACGTCTGAAGAGGACTCAATCCCGTAGCCGAAACTTGTTACACTGAGTTTTTATTTATTATTTATTTTTTATTTATTTTTTATTTTTTATTTTTATTATATACTTTCTTCGATTTTATTTTTCGTTATTTGTAATTTATTCTTTTAATTAGATGACTTTTTTTAAAAAAGAAATGTATTGACTCTTACTTTGCCCTTTATTTATGTTATTTATTTAACTTATTTAGGCATTGCGATAACTAAAAGATATTTATATATTTATATATTATATTTATATAGTCATTAATGCTCAATAAGTTAACAAAAAATGGAATGTAAACTAAAGGTACAATACGTAGAGTGATATGATACTAGAGAAAATGATACCCTTTTTGGAGTTCGCTCTAACTCGAATAAAAAGATGCTGGATGATCTCGCGAAGTCCTACTTTTAATAGCGCTGAACTAATCTTGAATACGGGCTAATGCTCCGCCGCGTGGCCCTTACGCGACGGCGGTCGGAACTCGCGCCGGGCGACTTATAGTTAACTAAAACATAATTGACTAACAGTCGATTGTGCTTAGTTGACTTTTAGAAGTCAACTAATGGTCAGCAAATAATCAACTGCTGTTGACGTAAGACGACTGTCAAAAGTTGACTTTAAGTTAACTGGGAACAGCCGACTGACAGTGGACTGTAAGTCGAAAAACAGTTGTGTTATGTGGATACCTTGCCGAAAACAGCCGATTACAACAAAAGTAATCCGTAGGGTAATCGATAGGGATTCTTGCACCGAGAATAGCATATTGAAACTGATTGAAAATAAATAAATCGGATTTAATGCACTTCATACGGATTATAATTGGATCATATGAATCTGTTTCAATCATAAATTCTCCTATTTCATGAAAACGAAATCGTATTTAATGCAACCTGAATCCAATTTTATTGTGACTAACGAAAGTAATTCGATTCAATCGGAATTTCTCCGATTTTACAGACAATATTAGAATCCGTTTTAATGAAATGATAATCCGATTTTCTTACAACCGGCAAAAGTAATCCTATTTAATCGGAATTTCTTTGATTTTGCAAACAATAATAAATCGATTCTGATGTAACGAGAATCTGATTTGCCGTGATTAGCAAAAAATATCCAATTCAGTCGAAATTTCTCCCACGGTTAACGGTTGAAAATTAAATCGGATTTAATGCAACGTAAATCCGATTTTGTCGTGACTAACAAAAATAATTCGATTCAATCAGAATTTCTCCGATTTTTCGGTAAAAATTAAATTGTCACTGTACGTATTTTGATTTGTAAAATTTTATTTTCATTATTACAAGTACGTCTAATAAAAACAAAAATATAAAATAATATAAATGAAATAATAAACTAGACGGTACGCCCTAAAATTAAATAATACACTTAGCATGTATCAAACGAAAAAATATGTATACATTTGTGCGTGTATATAGAAAGTATAATTTTAATAAATACAGTTTATTTTTTGAAGAAATAAAAGAGATACGAAAAAATATTTCAAACAATATAGGCGAGCTGTTTATCCGAGAAGTTTACCCGAAAAATCGCTTAGAAAACGTATTAACCAACCGATCAAAGCGACTGAAAATGATTGGATTTGATTCCTCATATTATTCTGCGAAAAATCTATATACACTTAATTTTTTTAAGTCATAAAAAAGTTACAGTTTTTGTTTTAAAAAATCTAAACTGAACAAAAATTCCGAAAAAAATTCTGTAAGCTTAATTGAATCAAAATGAACATTTTTGTCTCTTAGACTTTTTTGATAACATCAATAATTTTTGAGATAAAAAATGTCAAAACTTGAAAAATGACTACCGTTACGACTTATTTTCTCACAAATTAATCATTCAATCATACGAATAAAAAACGAAAATATTTGGCCAATCTTAAACTATGACGAGAATTTTATTTTATTTTGATTCGTACTGTTATTGACAGTGAAAACTTCATTAGAATGAAGCTCACGCGCCGCGAACGCCTTCAGAGCTTCATTCTAATAAAGTTTTCACTGTCAATAACAATACGTATCAAAATAAAATAAAATTCTCGTTGTAGTTTAAGATTGGCCGAATATTTTCATTTTTTATTTGTACTGATTGGATGATTAGTCTAAGAAAAAAAATCGTAAAGGTAGCTATTTTTCAAAAACAATCAGCTCTAAGAAGGAGATTTAGTGACATTATTTACCAAAATGGCCAAATATTGATGTTTCGTTGTATCAATTAGGTATAAATAAGCTGAATAATTAAAATTAATATACAAAAAATTAAATTCTTATATCTCCAGTAAACAAAAAACGCTATTAATCTAAAATAATTCCAGCAAAAGTATCATTTTCAATTTTAATGATTTCAAAATTATTTATATTATATATCCCATTTCTTACAAAATATGCGATAAAAATACTTAATATTTAATTGTGAACATAACATATGTTATTTGGTGGAAACGAGTATAAGTCGAATACTTTTTACCGCGGAAAAAAGTTAATCTTCCTTTGCAAAACAAATTTTAATATCGCCCGCAAAATCGAAGAAGTTTTGATTGAATCTGATTACTTTTGCCAGTGAGAGGCAAATTTGATTACCTAGTCGTGTATTAAAGATTCTTAGATCTGAGTTTATGTTCATCCCCGAAATCGGGGAACTTCAAATTCAACCGGATTAATATCGTCTTTCCTAACAAATAGAATTAAAACCAATTGAATCGATGTTCCTGTAATTGAAATGGATTGAGCCGTTACAAGAAAAGTATACGATTCGAGCGAATTATTTTGGATTACATATTCATCCGATTATTCGGATTAGTTTTGATTGATAATAATATATGGATTAGAACGTAATGAATTCGGAAATTATCCGCGAAAGTGATCGGACATTAAAACCGATTACGATTCCTTCAGGAACCGATTATTTTTTAATCCGAGTGCGGATTGAACCAATTAAAACTGATTACAACTGATTAAAACGGATTACATTTTAATCGGCCATTTTTCGGCAGGGTACTTAGCTAAGAATTTTGCGTTGATGATGGCGACATTAAAGAAATCAGACGGCGTTCTAGCGAAACCGGTAGCCATACATATAAGTACGAGCCCATGACCGTGTGCTCTCCTTCAGCGCGCCGAGAACGAACGAGACAGCGAGCCGTTCTCGCTCTAATCGCTAATTATTTCAAGCGACCGAAAATGCTTTCTCGGCAATTTCGACCGCTCGTGTATCATAAGGGGCGAGGGACATTCTAAATAACATATAAGTTTTCATAAATTGTTGTAATAATGGTATTTCTCCCATTAATCCAAAATAATATAAATAATTTCAAAACGCAACAGTTTACGAGACATTTAACTGTTTATGATTTTTTATGCGCGTTATATACCTTCTTCATAAACTCGAGTAGCAAAAAGTTTATGTGATCAAGCTCGTAAGATAGATCAGAACGCTGGAGATTCCAAGATCGAATCCTACTTTTTTGCCTTTTTTTTATAATTTTTTTTCAAAATAAGTAATTAAATTAGTAATAAACATATTTTAAGTCAAATATATTTTTATATAATTTTTGAAATAATTCATATATGAGAGTTTTAAAGCAATAATTGTAAGAAAAAACCCCATTTTGCTTTTCAATTGACAAATAAAAAATTATTTTAAGATATATAAGATTTTCTAGTTCGAGATTACTAAACAAAAATTAGTAAATAAAAAGGTCAAAATACACGTGACGTTTAATTGAATCTTTAAATATAAACTGGTTTATTAAAACATATACTAGTGAAAAATTCCTAAATTCTCTAATGTTGGGTAATTTTAATCTGACAAAATTATATTCGATGTGTTTAACAAATTCAATCATGGTGTTTTTAATGACCGTTGGCAAGCAGAAAACTCACTTAATTGTAACAATGCTTTGACTTCCCATGGTACGTATATAATAGCATTGCTGAGATTTTTGAACCATTTGTCATTTACTTCAAAGATACCATATAAAATGTGTTTAAATTGGGAATCAGAAAGATTCATTTAATCGTTTCGTTGTTTATGTTTTTATTCTTCGGTTCTTGAAACTAAAATTTTGTGTGAGAATTGCTGCTAACAACGTCAGGTAAATTAGTCTCCGCGATATTGTCTACTACTAATAAATAATATCTTTTATTTCCTCTTTATCACAACCATATCTTTTTTGTAGCCATAAAAATTTTTTGTTTAATCTCCGAGATTCACTCTTTACAAATCTATGAAAAACATTGTATTGTGTGCTAAAAAATCTGTTACAAATGTTGAGCGGAAGATGATTTATCAACTTTTTCTTTAAATAACATACCATAAG
>NW_017306049.1:1676072-1683902 GCF_001594115.1 Trachymyrmex septentrionalis | reverse complement strand
TCATTATTTTGACACTGCTGCAACCTGGAGCAGAAATTTTCAATGACCGACTGACAAGTGTTTCGGGAAATGTTTTGCATTTCCTCGCGAATACGAGCCTTTAATTCCTCAAGAGTCGCTGAATCCCGTGATGTTCTAAGTCGGCCAGATCGTGGTTTATCTATTGTTGAACCAGTTTCTTCAAATTTCTGGACCCATTTTTTAATCGACTGAATCGATGGAGCTTTATTTTTATGGCGTAAATTGTAATGAGCGCAAAATTTTCGTTGAAGAATCGTTGTTTCGATAGTACTCGCGTACGCAGAACGCACGTTGTTTCTCGTTGAATGACGCCATGGCACTAAATTCCCATCGACCGCTCTAACATTCCGTACCTCGCCCGCCTCACCTCTCCCTCGCTGCTCGACGCAGCTGCCGATTCAAATGTTAATGGACTTTTGGACCACCCTGTATAATGAAGAGTTCTACGGTATTTAAACTCATCTGCAATTTCTAATTTCACAGCATCCATAATAATAGAACACAGAATTAGTTATCAACATGATTTTGATTGAGAAAATGTCAAGATATTAGACAAGGAAAAGATACTTAATAAAAGACTGATTTCGGAAGAAATCCATATAAAGCAACAGAAATAGAATTTGAATTTACAGAATGATACGTATTCTTTAGACTCACTATACGAGTATATGAATTTGTTTACAGATTTGTGACGTTGGTTTTACCCGCTTTTGTTCTTATTTTTATTTTTATTTTAATAACTACATGACTTTATTATTTTGACTCTCATTTTATCTCTAACTGTCGACACCACAAGATCTTTACGAGTCGCGAGAAAACGCTCACATATAAGTTGATATAATTAAAATTCAAATAAATGATTTTAATAATTCTCTAATTTTTCGTTTTTGTGTTTCTTTTGAATGACTACACAGCAAATCTTACAATCTGATGAGATTCTACTTAGTGGCGCAATGTACAATATATGACTTCGATTTTACTTTATGTAAGTTTTTATATTATTATTGTATAAGTTAATATTTTTGATAATCATTAGGCTATTCATTATATAGCTAATTTAACATTTGAGTAAATAAGAACAAACTAAATTGTCGGAAATCATCAACTTGGAATTTGCATTACTTGTAATTTCGATTTATATTTTATATTGATAAGGGCCAGAATTGAAGGATCGAAACGTTTATTTTATCGTTTTATATTCACACGAAAATAAAGAATTTTCTGTGTCGAACAGCAGATGTAGGCTCTGATGGGTTCTTTTACATTTTTCACTGATAAATTCTTTTGAACTTCATTTTATATATTTGTAAAACATATACATTAAAAGAATTAAACTAGTTTTTCATCAATAAATTTACAGGGAACATTTTGAGTGTACTCAAATCTTCATCAGTCCACATACGAATAACAAGAAAAAGAAATCATTATATTTATTATATTATTACGGCTATATTATTATGATTGTATGATTATATTATTATGATTACATTATTATGATTATATGATTGTATTATTATGATTATATTATAATATTATCATATTTATAATATGATCATAATAATTTATTATATTGTCATGATTTCTCTTTCTTATTATTCGTGTATGGACTGATGAAAACTTAGTACAATCGAAACATTTCCTATGAATTTATTGATGAAAAACTTGTTTAATTCTTAATGTATATGTTTTAATAAACTAGTTTATATTTTAAGATTCAATAAGCGTTGCTTTTAACCTTTCTATTTACTAATTTTTATTTAGCAATTTTGAGCTAGAAAATCCTACATATTTTAAAATAATTTTTATTTGTCAATTGGAAAGCAAAATGAGTTTCTTTTCTATAGTTGTTTCAAGTCAATCTTGGGATCTCCAGTGTTTCAATCTCGTATCTTACGAGTTCGATCACACGAATTTCTTGCTATTCGAGTTTATGAAGGAGATATATAACACGTACACGAAAAATTGTAAACAATTAAATATCTCATAAACTATTGCGTTTTGACATGATTTATACTATTCCGGATAATGGGAGGATACCACTATACTATTACAATTTATGAAAACTTATGTTATTTAGAATTCTTCTTGCCCCTTATAAGCTGCATTCAGTGGACTCAATAGTTGAGTGTGCGCTCGCCGCTACTGATGTAATCTTCCAGATCTAAAATACTGATTGGATGATCTAAAAGAATACACTAATAACAACGAGCACTCACTCAACTGTTGAGTCCGCTGAACGCAGCCATTGATACACGCCGAACGGCCAAGATTGCCGAGAAAGCATTTTCGGTCGCTTGAAACAACTAGAGCAAGAAGGACAACTTGCCGTCTCGTTTGCTTTTGATGCGCCGAAAGCGATCACACGCTTGTGTGTATGGCCGATTATGTCAGGCCAACTAATGGGTACTTTCCAATTGCAATATCCCTAGACACTTTTGTGCATACGACGACACAAATTGCGTTCCAATTGTTCGTTTTCGTTAACACAACACTACACATCTGTACTCGATCGAGGATTGTGTAAGCTTGTGTTTTCTAGTAAAAATTACATGTTAACCGCGGCGGCTATAAATGAGATTGGAAGACGTCGAGTGGCACTTTCACTTTTTTTTATTTTTTTATTTAATATAGGCAGAAAAAGTTATATTTAATCTAACTCTATCCGGATTGAAACCGGATCTAGTTCTTGGCATCTGACAACGGTCTCCTTGAAGATTGCGAGGTGTTGTCGCATTATGGCACGTGTCATCTTGGTCTGTCCCAGCTTCTTAAAACTAGTGAGTGTACGAGATATGACACCCATCTGCTGGTTTTGTATACTTATCAGTTCATCGAGAAACGACATGATTTCCAACGGAAAAGGCACGACTCGGAATATTCGAGAATCAAAAACAATAACTTTCCTTGGCGACGATCCGACTCGAAGAACCAAAATATAATATATCTTATGTTTGTGACGTTGGTGTCACCTTGTATGGAAGGCTCGCTCGCTAAGGCGGCGTGTAATAACGATGACTCTCTTTGTTGTAATAATTTCAAATTTATAGTTGAGTTGAATTAAGATTTGTTTTGTTTGAAGCGGGTGATAGGCGATGCTCGTAATCCGATAATTAATGCGTTCGGTTAGATGCGTGCACAGGAAATTCGCACTTGGTACGACGTTGAGTAATTTCTCGCAACCGATTCGAAAGAATGTGTATTGCGAGCAGCAACGAGACCGGCAAATCTCATCAGAAATTCAGGTAATTCTTGCGCACTGAATGCCTTCGTGGTACGCGTATACCAGTAACATTACATGACAAAATATAGCGTTGATACGCGACAATTCGGTTTGGTTTGCACTTAATATTCAGAATAAGATGCGTTAAAAATGAATATCGATAGATAATCCGTATTAATCGGGATCGGGAAGCGAACTAAACATTCGCACGCGGAACGTGTGCGCGATAGTCAATTTTTCGGGTGTCGCGCAAGGGGAGTCGCGTGCCATCTGAGATAGATAGCGTGATTAAAACAGGAACGAGATATACTCATGTTTTGAACAAATGTCGGTCGCAGGCATGATCAAAACAGGAACGGCTCGGTATCTATGAGTTGTTTATTCCCGAGAATACATTTAAAATAACGATGATTTCGGAATGTGTATGAAGTCATCACTAATATGACAGAATCAACTAAATTTGATATTCCATCTAACAGTAATGAGATTAGAGAAATTATTATGAACTTATCATCACAGACTTTACATCATCAGAAAGAGCCTTAGAGATAGACTCTGTTATAGAATTAATAACAGAAATAAATTCTGATGTAAAATCAACAATAGAGGAAGGCTTTTTGGCCAATGATACCTCATCAGATCCTGTTGATCACAGCAGTGAGACAAAAAACAAGAAATTGTCGGAGACTTTGTGCGATTGTACAATCACTACAGTTGGTGATCTTATTTTTATGTGCCTTGTATTAGATGTGAGACATAATTTAACATGGGAAGCACAGCTTGATATTTTGCGAATAATAAACTCCATTTAGGATAAGGAAGATATTCCACAAACAAAGTACAAGTACTTTCAGCATATAGAGAATGAAAAAGAAAACATCTTATCACATTTATTGTTCAAAATGTAAAGCGTATTTAGGGAAAAAGAATCATTTACTACAATCTATGCGTTGTTCTTATTGTGGTAATGATGCTGATGTTTCTAATCCATTAAACTTTTTCATGTCAAATTGCTAGAATCTCAGTTACAAAAATTAATAAAGGATTCACGTGTAGCATCCTTATTGCTAATCCACAGAGTTAATCGCAAGAAGGAATGGCATGATGCATTTGAGAATATATATGATGGGGAGCAGTACAAAAAATATTGTGGTCCTGGAAAAATACTTTCATCCCCTTTTAATTTTTTAATTTCTGTACTGATGATGTATCAACTGGAAAGTCAACTAATAAATCATATTACCTATTTATGTAACTATCAATGAATTCCCATTTAAAGATCGCAACCATTATATGCTTCTTGCTGGACTATATGTTGAATCTAAAGACCCGAATCAAATGGTTTTCTTGCAACTCTTTGTTGAAGAAAAAAATATATAAATCTGAAGATTTTTCTTGGATTCACGAAGGAAAAGAAGTTATCAAGTTATGCCTTTATGTGCTGTAACTGATTCTATTGCATGGTGGCAATTTCTCAACATGCAGTCTTTCTATGTATTTTATGGCTGTATTTCGATTTAATTAATGGTTTTGTCGTCGATTATATGCATGCCATCCTGTTGGGTGTGATAAAATCACATATGAAATACCTGTTTTATTTTACTAAAAAGAAATGTTGAATAAGTATGAATAGATAGTATTGCTTTAAGGAATTTGACCGACACAATAAATAGCCGTCTTCTCAGTATACAATAATTTATAGTTATTCCTCCAACAGAAATAACTATAAATCCTCGTTCAATCAATGATTGTTGCAAGTGGAAAGCTTCAGAATGGAGATCATGACTTTTATTCTATTGCATACCATGCTTGCAAGGTCTACTTAAGGATAAATACTTTGTTCATCTCGCTATGCTCTTCAAAGCACTAATATTCTCCTTCAACATTCTGTATCTCGTGCTGAAATTGAAGAGGCACACAACCTATTCCTTCAGTACTATTATAACTTTTAAAAATATTTTGAACCTAAACATATAATCTATAACTTTCACTTACTCGTGTGTGCAAATGTGTCATTAATTGGGGTCCCTTGGTGGACACACAATGCATTTTGCTATGAAGGGCAAAATAGACACTTATTACAACTATATCAAAGTTCATTTCAAATTACTACACAGACAGATTGCTCGTAGTTTCTTATGTTTAATTCGCTACCTATCTTAGAAGCTTGTATCATTTGAAAGCACCATTAATCTCTCAGAAATGATTTTAAGGCTCCTGATTAGTAGCAGCGGCCATGTTGGAATCGTGACGTCAGAAGCGAGGAATGACACATTAATTTATGTTGCGTGCCATTTTTAAATAAAGACAATTTAGATGAAACGAAATGACGAGATCACTTTAAAATACTTGTAAAAATCAATGAAAACTGTCCTTTCCTTTCTTGATAGTCAGTAAATAGTCGTAAAAGATACGTAAAGTGAGCATTATATTCGGACAGAAACATACGGTCCGACAGCTGTTGAAACGAGTAAAATACGAGTATACGCTTTTACATATAAAATTCCAAGATAACTTTAGTTTTCATCGATAATTACGACTTTGAAAAGACGAGACAAGTCACATTTTCACAATTAAATAAATAATAACGAAATGGCACACAACATAAATTTTGTCATCAAAACGTCACTTTTCCACTCTTATAAATTCGACCATTAATTGTGGTGCGGCGCTGTAACACACAAACAAGCATGAGTCCATGTCAGTGTGCTCGCATGCAGCGCGCCGAGAGTGAATGAGACAACAAACTGCTTTTTACACTAGTTGCTTGTTTCAAGTAACCGAAAATGCTTTTTCGGCAATCTCGGCCGCGACCCTAGGCATCAATTAGAGGGGCATCTTAAATAATATATAAGTTTTAATAAATTGTAGTAATAGTGTCCCCTCCCCTTAATCCAGAATAGTATAAATTATGTTAAAACGCAACAGTTTACGAAATATTTAATTGTTTACGATTTTTCATGCGCGTTATATACGTTCTTCAATAATTTATTTCATAATTTATGACTACTTAGCAGGTTTTAGTGAATAAAGAAGTTTCACACTTCATAGATATATACTATTTGCGCGACGTCTTCTGCACTTGACTTCTACTGCCCGTATCCTTTCCAGTTCTTTGCTAAATTTACATTTTCTCAGCAATAAATTGACGAGAAAATAGAAACTTATTTTTTTTAATCTGGGATAGTTCGACAAGATATAAACAAACAGCTTAACCAAATGTTTCACAAAATAATTGTAACCATAAAATTTTTAGTTTTTTGAATTTTTATTTTTTCGGTTTATTACTAAAAAATCACATTTGAGTATGGAGTACATGTTTGATTTAAGTCACATTAGCTATGTTTCTTTACTTAACATGCTGTAAAAAGTGTCCAATTGGAATTAAATGTACAGATTAGCGTAACTAAAGATATAACACTAAATTTCGCAAATATAAAAAAAAATTAGTGTTACATGAAAAATATATTTTGCAACTATATTCAACAGATACACACTAATATTTAACAAATTATTTATTATTTGTTTACATATGTCATCTGCAATTAAATTCACAAAAACAATTTTGTATTGATAATTCTGTACATTTAATTGTCCAATTGGACACTTTTTACAGCATATTAAATCATAAAAACATAGCTAATGTAACTTAAATTTGTTAATCAAACATGCGTTCCATACTCAAACGTGATTTTTTAATAATAAACCGAAAAAAATTTAAGAAAGAAAAAATTTTCTAAACTAAAAATTTCATGGTTACAATTCGAAATTTTTTTCAACAGTAAATTCAATTCTTCCTTAACAAATTGGTACCAGACGGAACTATTCATCTTAAAAACTAGAGCCACAGTGATTTTTTGAAAAAAAAATTGTTATCTCGGCATCTAATAATTTGTTACGTCCAAACCCTTAAAACTAGGTCAATGAGACAAGGAGGGAAAATGGAGAGGATGTGGAAGGATGGCTAGACTCAATCTCACAGGTATACGCGGAGAGGCAAACACCTGTGAGTCGTACGCACCTTTTCGGTCCCGGAATGTGGGTCAACGTCCAGAAAGGACGCTATGACACCTGTTCCGAGGAATAGAGCGAACGTCAGTTCTACTTTTTTCGGTCAAGGAACATAATCCTTTTGACCCGAGACTGGACCTCGTGCGATCTCAGGAATTAGAGAGAGATTGATGCGAGGGATAACTTAAAAAAAAGTGGAAGCTAGCGATTTTCAATTAACAATTAGCTTACATTTATTTGAGTAATGTTATTGAGCTTACAGACATGGTTACAAAAAAAATAAAATAAAAATATTATTATTTAGTAGATGTGTTTGTAAGGTGTGTGTGTGTGTGTGTGTGTGTGTGTGCGTGCGTGCGTGCGTGCGTGCGTGCGTGCGTGTGTGTGTGTGTGTGTGTGTGTGAGTAGAAATAAGAGGAAAGGAGAATAGAGGTTATTGGGGATTGGAGACGAGGAAGGTGATGCAGGAGCACATCAGAACGAGGTGCTTGTATTGGACGGTATAAGGAGTGGGGTTTCCGGGTATATAGACTGTCACCAGTCTATCTCCCTCGTTGGTATGGGAATACAGATGGAAA
>NW_017306049.1:1650952-1675909 GCF_001594115.1 Trachymyrmex septentrionalis | reverse complement strand
GGGGGGGGGGAGCTTAGGTCAAGGGGCTTCGATCGGTTATTGACTGGCGAGTATGAGATTTCCAAAAAATCGTCGGTCGATACGCTTTGTGCTAAACGGCCCTACCTATTGCCCCGGACGTAAAGGGTCCGCCCCCCGGACTTTTTTGCGTTACGGACGCGCACTATAACCGAAGGGTTAAAAATAATTATATGTTTGTATACACGCATATGTATATGTATATATATTGTGTATATATATATATATATATATAATATATATATGTATATAGTATATGTATATATATATATATGTGTATGTATATATATTATATACCATATACATATATATATATATATATGTATATACGTGTGTATGTATGTTACGGAGAGGGCGCGTGCACACTCGGAAGGAATAACAAACCGACTTACTTTCGGTGGTTGATCCATGGGATCCCGGATTGACGTCAGTCGATGATCAGGCCCACTTGACGTAAGAGCGCCAAGAGAATGGTCCAGTGAATGATGATTGGATGAGAGCGCAAGGCGTATGACGATAGAGTGGACGAGCACTGAGATGCGCGACAAACAAGGCACTGGTTTTCTTTTGCGAACTGGCGCGAGCAGGGTGAATGCTACCGACGCGGACTGACTTCCTCGTACTCTGGTACTGATTAAATTGACGCTCTGCGCTTCCGCGGGATCTCTATTTATATCCCGAAAAAAAGGCGTAATGCCCTTTGTCTAGGATCCAATAGTTAATTGCAATATCACGCGAGATTTATGATTTTTATAGCGTCCTATCGTTGTTAATCTAAAGTGCATCGTTAAAGAGGTTTCGAGAAGAAAAGAAATGATTTACGTTTTTCTTTAAAAAAGCAAGATTGCTCCAGACGGATGACGAATTTGTTTATTCTCGCGAAAAATGTAGTTAGGTAAACAGGCGGTTACCGTGCACGACTAGTTTTACGTGCAGGGCAACCGTTGTCAGTCGCAAGTCCGATCTTAGATAACGTTATCGTGAAAAGTTATTCCATGCGTTTTATGATTTTTTTAAACGCGACGTAGCGCCTGTTTTTCTAAGATGAAATTGTTGGTCAGTCTGGGACGACAAAGCTTGGATTTTTATTATCGCATGACTTCGTACATTTACCATGTCTTTTGCAATCTTGTCACTTTTTCGGGCCCACATTAAAGTTGTTATTTCTTCCGGGTTGATTGGCATCTACGAGCTCGCGCGGAGCTCGTTCGATCCTTCTTTTCAGATCTGTCAGACCGTTATCAGCGGGCTCCACTCGAATCTCATAAGCGCCGACCGTAGTCGCGATGTAAAGCCGACTCTTTCGAAAGAAAAGAATCGTAACGTCTATAGGACATAACAAATCGGAGGGTAATCTTTTTTTTTTAAATTCGTAGGAAAATGTCTGATTTTGATTGCTTCATACAGCTATTTGATATGATGCACATTAACAAAATTATTTTAATTTTTTTATACGGAAAAAGATATCCACTTTTTAAAAGCGTTTTATAATAGTTTTATAATAGTTTAACTGCAAAAAATCGTTTTGTTATTAAGTGTACGTGATGGTGCAACTTTTAAAGAAGAAAAATTACCCCTGTAAATTGCTGTACAATTGCTCAAAGATGAAGAAATTAAGTTTTCCGCAGACAGGTTTTTAGTGAACAAATAGTTTTTTGCAAAAATTAATGAACATTTTAGGCTTATTTAGGACTAGATTTGTTCGTTATTACGAGGACTACATTTTACGAGAATTTTAAAGCTATGCGTTTAAATCTCACTGAACAAAGAGCGAATGAAAAAAAGGGCTTTTTCATCAAAAGGTGTTTTTTATTTTTTTTCTACTGAATTAATAGAACTAATAAATCGATTTTAATATTCCACGTCTCATTTTATAGGTATTTCTATATTTTTATACCAAATTTTTTTCTATACAATCAATATCTTTTGTTTTATAAGCGAAAAACTTTTTGCAAATATTCGATTTTTTTCGCATATTTTCTTTACGAGTCTCGAGTTTCAAACATACGCATTTCTTTTCTGATGGCCTTTCGAGACTTTCGTGAAGAGAAATGCTGGTTTATAATTTTTTTCCGATAAAATTCTACTTCTACTGATTTATTCTTACTCGAGTTTATGAAGGAGAGATATACTATATAACGCGCATGAAAAATCGTAAACAATTAAATATCTCGTAAACTATTGCGTTTCAACATGATTTATTCTGGATTAATGGAAGGGGTGTACACTATTACTACAATTTATTAAAACTTATATGTTATTTAGAATGCCTTCTACCCCTTTTAATGCTTAGGGCCGCCGCGCAGCCGAGATTACCGCATTTTCGGTCGCTTGAAACAAGTGACTAGTGTGAAAAGGAGCTCACTGTCTCGTTCACTCTTGGCGCACTGCAGGCGAGCACACGGACATGGGCTCGTGCTTAAGTGGCTACCGATTTCGTTAGACCGCCGCCTGATTCTGTGTCGACGCAGAATTCTTGGCTAAATAATCAGGAGCTTTAAATAACAAGTTTAAATACCTTATGCGTTCTGATGGAGAACTTCTCTTAGGGACAGTGTAATCCGTGTATTTCCATTTTGTCTGAAGAAGAGTAGTGCTTTGTATGTTTTGGAAATGTTAATGCCAATGATTTAGTATTTTTTAATAGGTTATTATACTATGGGATGAGATACACCTCCTTTTAATATGTTGATGAGAAGAAGAGTAATGATTCTTATGCCATCCTAAGAGATGGGAAAATTGTAAGAATAAAATATATTGCCATGTCACCGTTGAAATAAAAAACTTCTTGTGCTTATAATTAAATGTTCCAAGCGTTTATTAGTTCAAAATAATTATATGACTCTGAGACTCTGAAATTAAAAGAATTAGCAAAATAATGTGCATCTCATCAAACAACCGTGTGTTGTAATGAATTTACCATGTAATAATATTGCTTACGTGTGTGAACTGCCTTTTGGTTGTTGTCGAGATTGATAATTTAAAAGTTATAAAATAATAGATTTATAATGTAAAGTTTTCGATATTATTCACTTCTTCATAAATAGATAAATTTCAATAAATTTATATCATATATTCTATTATCATATAAATAAGTTCATAAATGATTTTCTTACGTCCAGCGGACTCTCACAACCCTTTTTTTTTTCTTTTTCATGGAGACCTGGAGTTGTCAACACATAAGACAGTTAAAAAGTAATAAAAGTCTTTCTCAAGAAAAATTAAAAGCAAAGACTTCAGTATTTCCCCCTTAACGTCAGATAAGATAAGGTACGAGTTGGTGGATGCGGGGAACTAATGCAACATCGATGACATCTTCTTTGGCCACCGCTAAGAAGGCGATTAATATCAGTAAAAACGCGAGGCTGGCGCCTAGACATTTTCTTAACAGTGAAGTCGCGGACGATTTTCACGATGGCCGCGACCATAAAATACAGAAGTGACACGCGATGTCTAGGGGAAATGTTTGACAGTCCAATACCTCGTTTTACCCGCTGCACGTGCATTTCCCCATAATTTAAGAAGAAAGCATCGTAAAAATAAGACTGACACTTGTTGATGTAAGATAGGCTCCTTTCCTCGCCCATAATATACCCCAAATCTGGATCAATCCAGAAGTGTCCCATCACTTAACTAGATCCCTATCAACCAAGGGAGAATCTGTATACAATATAAACTGCGATTCCGCGGCCCTCGAGGAGAACTCTTTGATTTTTGCTCAGTAGTCACTAAAAATTCTCTCAGAGACAAATCACAAGTCACAAGATTTTAATTATTCACTCTGGTCTTTAGTTCGCTTCAATTGTTTTATTTCGCTCTATAATCATTCGGGTCGCAGCAAAAACATATATATATCGAATCAGTGTAACAGAACCAGAAGCTAGACCGTATTATCATCGCCAACACCTTCACCCCTGAGAGACTCGCAGCTTGTTATTGGGAACAACTCGCCCTTTTTCCAAACAACTTCATCCCAGTCGTACCACTACAAGTAGTAAGTGAATAGCTCCCTCCCTCTTTTTTTCTTCCTTTTTCTCCCTGTTGCAATCATCATTATCATCTTATTTGTTTTCTCTTATTATCGTTTTTTTTCTTGTCTCTTCTTTCGCCCCATATTAAATTAACGAACGTTGCAGTGCGTTCTAACGGGACTATTACGCCGTAGCATTATCGTCGTCGTCCGCTCACGCCGACGGGTCGTTCGGAACAGGACTCTACCCGCGCCGGACTGTCACTCCTGCGATTGCATCCCCAGCGTTCGACCATCGGAGAATCAAAATGCAATAAAGAGACCAGCATCACCTTGCCTGTTGTCTACTCTTCTTCCACCGATAGACATTTCCTATTCCCCCGTACCAATCCTCCCCATATATTCTAACAAATTCTTCGAACCACCCTCTTCCCTTCGCCATTCAAGTCCAGCCTGTTCCGGACGTCGATTTTCAAATTCCCGATCCTCCCAACAACCAACCCTCTTCTTTCTCCTCTTTTGAATCTTCTAATTTCCACATTATCACTATAGACGATCTCCTCTCCTACTGGACATCCCCCCCTCTTAACCGTCACCATTCTGCTCTCGTCTATCTCCAAGACTGTCCATTTCCCTTTATCATATTTGCAGACGCCTTAATTCCCCCTATATTGATTATTCACACACTCTCTAATTATTAATAATAAATATATAAATTTAATTTTCAATTCGTTTCATTCTCTACATTTACACATACGCATATTGTTTAACAAAAAAAAGAATAACCAAATTATGTAATGATAACACTTTATATTATGTTGTCAAAGCTCCGCGCGGATGCGGAGCTGAGGAGGTGAACGCAACAAGGAACCGAATTGTTAGACCGATTTGGTCGTGTCCAGGCTCCGGATCGCAAGGGAGCCGTGGGGAAGGACCGACGCAATTCGGGAGGCGTTTCGCTTCGTCCTGAGGCTCCTAATGAGCCGAGGGTCGAACGGAGGACGAAGTGGAAACCTCTCGTGCTCCGCTAAACGGACACACGAGTCGAACGTACTTTTAAAAAGGGCCCAAACCGGGCTAGTGCGCCGAGAGGGGCGCACTTTAACGCCAGCTGCGCCAGTACGGCCGTATGCCCTGACTTGCGGCCATAGAACTTAATCCAAGTGATCGGAGAGAGGGCGAAGTGCAATCGCGGGAGAATTTAATAATAGGAGGAGAGGTTATATTTAAAAAAAAAAGACTACTAGAGAGTTAATTTAATAATAATATAATATAATAAAAAAAACAGTTGATCATACATTTTGAATAAAAATAAAAGAAAATAAATGCAATAATAGTACAATTTTGATAATTATGTATACATATGTAAGTGCGTGCGTGCGTGCGTGCGTGCGTGCGTGCGTGCGTGAAGTATCGTGGCAGAATGGAAGAGTTACGGAGAGGATAGCGAGAAAATAAAAGGGGAAGAAGGTTTTAGTGAGTGGATTTGAGATGGTTTGGCCTAATTTTCCTCGGATGATGATAATGTTAGCGGACACGAACGACCGGTCGACAGGGGGCGAACAATTATCGTGCGGCGACGGCGACAGATTGAAATTATAACGTGAACAGACTGCAATGTTTCCATTTTCTTGTAGGAGGTCAAAAGCGAGAAAGAAAGAAAAAAAAATAAAAATAAAATAAAACAAATGAATAATAAAAAAAAAATGAAATATTGAAATAAATTACCAAAAGATAAAGCGAGGAGGGAGCCAGAGAATAGAGATATACTGACTTACTACTAAGATGCATATCGTTGGAGGTCCTCCGGCCAGGATGTGCAAGGCCAGGCTGGTGATGTTTCTTTATCACTGACTCTACTGAAGAAAGAGGGCTTCGAAAATCGGATGGAACTTTTTGAGTATCGCGACTACTTCTTTAAACTTATAGGAAAATCGCGCGACGAGTGTAGTTCGAGAAAATCACAACAAGTGTAGCTTCAGAACTTAGAGAAAAATCTGCCTCTCTGGACTTGGAGGAGAATCTTCAACGAGGTCTGCGAAATCGCGATTTCTACTCGTATACTAATCGCCCCAGATTACTCAAATTTGGATTGGTGAAATAGATTTCGTTAGCTGGTAGTAGAATTTTCCTTTGCTCTCGGATTGGTCAAGATTTTGGGGGAGGAAAGGATGTTGACAGGAATTTGTAGTATGGGAAAGTGTCCTCCAAAATTTTATGATCTTAAGATTTATGAGAAAACGCCTCGTGCGTCAAGAAGGCGCGCATGCATCGTCGCCACGGGACCACCCAGAATCTACCCCTGAACGTCGCGTGCCGTTTCTTAGATTTTGTAATTACGGATTCGCGAGAATCGTTCGCAACTTGACCGTTAATCTTTGCGTCTTTCGGTCTTACGCTTTCCATACGTATTTATTATTGATTTTTATCTCGGAGCGACATTCACGAGGAGATACCGGATTCCTTGTTTTTAGGGTAGGGAAAAAAAGGAAAGAAGATAAAATTTTAGTGTTTCGATGAATTCCGGATCTCTACGAAAGAAAAGAGTCGTGCGAGTCCGCCGGACGTAACAATTATGTAATAATAATTATCTTCAATTATACATATTACGTAATCAAAAGACTACTTTAATTCAAGTAATACCTCCTTGTATTTATAGACATTAGCTCACGATTGCACTTGCTCCTCTCCCGATCATTTGGATTCACTTCTAAAACCGAAAAAAAGAGCACACGTACGCACTGGCACATCTGGCGTAAAAGTGCGCCTCACGGCACACTGACTCAGATTCGCCTTTAACGAGTACATTCGACTCATGGTCCGCTCAGTGGAGTATCGACCTCGAGAGAGGCTTCCACTTCGTCCTCCTTTCGACTCTCGGCTTTTCGAGAGCCTTAGGACGAAGCGAAGTGCCTTTCGTTTGAGTCGCTCCTTCCTGTAGCTCCGTTGCGATCTGGAGCTTAGATGCGACCCAAACGGTTGTTCGGTTCTCATTGCGTTCACCCTCTCAGCTCCATGCATGCGGAGCTTGGACGTAACAATTTATATAAGTTTAAATGCAAATAATATGACAATTAGGAATTAAAAATTAAACAGTATTATAATAACATTATATAACTGCTACAATCTTATGGTTAATTTAGTCTTAGACTTGAGTTAAGCTTTTAAAAGAATTACTTTGAATTTAAAAAGTTCTTTCTTCAAGTAATAATTTTTAAGCTATTTAACATTTTCAATTTGTATTTTTATTTTACAAATAAAATAATCATTTAACTTTGAAACAATTAGAAATATCTTTTTCCTTTATTGACCTCCTTTATGAGTAAAAATTAGGAAGAGGCTTCCTACATGAAAGAGGATATTATCATTAAAAAGTTAAATCCGCACTGCGATATACATATACACAGCTACACATTTTCAAACTATGAATATAGTATTAAAGAGTTGTCTACAGCGTTAACAAGCATTCATAAATGTCTTTCATGAAAGTACTTTTGAGCGTTCCTAAGCTGTTGTGAACTATTTCTACTAGCCTTACTATTTCCCAACTATCACAGCAGCACTTGCAAAGCGCCAAAATGCGCTTCTTTAGCGCTTTGTAAGCGCTGTGTACAACATGGGCTGCCACATTAGGAAAATGTTTGCTAAACGGAGGAAAAACGCTATTACGGAGTTGAAAAAAACGTTTTTTGAGCGTCTTTAAGCCGTTTGTGTAAACGCCTTACAAAACATTTACTGCGATTCAATAATTCGCCGTGTTGGAATAACGTTTACTGAATGAAAAGAATGCTTGTCTCACGGTATTGAGAAAAGCATTTGATAAATGTTTGAAAAGTCTGACAGTGAACTCTCTACACGAAGGTGCATCAGCGTTTACTGAGCGTCCTCTGAAAAGCGTCCTCTTGCTTTAACATTACAGAACTTTCATGAAACGATATATATTGTATTTTATAAGTGTTCTGAAAGTGTTTAAACCCAATGATGTTCTATAAGCGTTATTATAAAGTTCGAAAGCATAAAATTCTCAAAAAATCGTCATTGAACAGTTGTTGCTTTATAAAGTTTCTTATTTTCGTCAGAGCTCCCTCCTATCGTTTAGGGGTTTACAACTTTTCGCACATAGCAAGAACAGAGCAGACTTTCGTTTTGAATAAAAATGTATCGAATGAGCCTAATTTCATTAAAATCGGAGATAAAGTAACAATTCTATATAAATACAGACTAAAATACGTATACATAGCGCTGCATTAAGTCGATGTGACAGATTTCCTAATCACAATGTCATTAACTTTAAACGCTTAATATCTTGGTTTGCCGGACTAGGCATAACATTTTACTATCAGATTCTTTCGTTTCATGCAAAAATGCGATAAGTATTGTATAATTTTATTAAAATTGAAAGTGAGGGACGTCTTTTAAATAATTATCCGAGAATTTATGAGTAATGATAAATATATTAATATAAATAATAGCAAGTCTACTTATAAAAACATTTTGTGTTATTATTATCTTTAATTAAAAATTTTTTTAATGGAATTGCATACATTTGCATCACATGAATACTTTCATGTAAACAATATGGGACGCCATTTTTATCTTACACTAAAACGTTTTTTTATTCCTTGTTTGCAACCTTACACTCGTCAGTTTTGGATTGTACGTACTAGTTCAATTCAGTTCAGTTCTAGTGCAATCCTCGTGCAGGAGTAGAAAACAAATCTCTTGTTTAACATTCGATAAATTACAAGAATGGAGTAATACCTCGGTAGCACTTGGATGGGAATCTGAACATAACTCTAACTAATTAAGTTCCTAGATAAATACGGAGGTCAATATGATCAGAACACGAATGTTGTATAAATAGTATACAGAAAAGCGAAAATGTAAATTAAAATTAAAATAGGTTCACAAAGCAAAGTCAGAGCAATGTCCCTGTATATGTGATTTCCGATCCGCAGGAATTCATTTTCCTATGTCCCATTGAGGCTGGAGTCCCATGAGGTGTATTTATTACGTACCGCGTAACCAATCAATAATCAGTAAAACGCGAAATCACAACAGCGGATCGCTTTTGATTGATTACGCGATTACGCGGTAAATACACTTCATGGGACTCCAGCCTGAGCGAATGCGCAATTAATGCGAGTCAATGACAAACGCTATTCTAGTAGATCTAATAAAAGTGATCTACGGGAAGACTTGCAATTGGTCAGAGCTAATTGCGCATTCCGCAAATTCTGCTCAATGGGACATAGGACAATACATTTTAGCGGAACAGAATTGGCAGAATGAAACCACGATCAATCACGAACGCTCCGCAGTTTTGCATATCCGCAGTACCATATATCCGCAGTTCCGCATCCCATGGAAACGCATCCTCGAGGCTATATGTAGCACGATTATATGAACCAAATATCGATTTAGCATGTCTAGCCTTGAAAAGTGAACGATGTACCCTAAAAAAAGTGGACGTTACTATGTAGTTTACATACACTTTGTCAGAGGGCAGTAATGCGCGGCAGCATTTTGCAGTTACAGATTTTCAACCGTCATGTCCTCTCTCAGGTTTCTCTCTGCTATATACGAGGTCTGTTCAAAAAGTATCGCGAATTTTGAATTTCCGCGGGTTACGTATATTCGATTTTCGATTTTTTTGTGGCGTTATGTTGGTACTCATGTCTCTCACTTATGCCGACAAGTTCGGCCATTTTGAATGTTCAGTTAATTTTTGACAGCTGCTTTGCTTGCACGTGTTTTGGCTCGTCTTCGATTTTTGCCTATTCCAAAAAATGGATCAAAGAATCTGTATCAAATTTTGTGTGAAAAACAAAATTAAGTGCGCGGACGCATTCCGAATGTTGACTGTGGCATATGGTGAAGCTACCTTGGACCGAAGCAACGTTTATCGGTGGTACAAAATGTTCTCAGAGGGCCGAGAAGATGTGAACGACGAAGAGCGTGCCGGACGCCCGAGCACGTCAACAACAGACGAAAACATTGATGAAGTGAAGAAAATAGTATTGGCCAATCGTCGAATCACCGTTAGAGAGGTTGCTGAGGACCTAAACATATCGATTGGCTCGTGCCATTCGATTTTTACCAATGATTTGGGCATGAGACGGGTCGCCGCGAAATTCGTACCAAAATTGCTCAATTTCGACCAAAAACAGCATCGCATTAACATTGCTAAGGAGCTGTTGGACTCTGTCCGCGACGACCCAAATTTGCTCCAGAGGGTCATAACTGGTGACGAATCATGGGTTTATGGTTATGACGTGGAAACCAAAGCTCAATCATCCCAATGGAAGCTGCCGCACGAGCCAAGACCGAAAAAAGCGCGCCAAGTTCGGTCGAATGTGAAGGTTTTGCTTACAGTTTTCTTCGATTGCAGGGGCGTGGTGCATCATGAGTTCTTGCCACAGGGTAGAACGGTCAATAAGGAATATTACCTGCAAGTTATGCGCAATTTGCGCGAAGCAATCCGCCAGAAACGCCCGGATTTGTGGAAGAACAAAAATTGGCTTTTGCACCATGATAACGCCCCTGCTCACACGTCGTTGCTTGTGCGCGAATTTTTGACCAAAAACAACACACTAATGATGCCGCAGCCACCGTATTCCCCAGATCTGGCCCCCTGTGACTTTTTCTTGTTCCCGAAACTGAAGAGGCCCATGAAAGAATGACGCTACGCTACGATTGAGGAGATAAAGACGGCATCGAAGGAGGAGCTGAACAAGACCGCAAAAAATAATTTTTTGAAGTGCTTCAAGGATTGGAAAAAACGTTGGCACAAGTGTATAATATCTGATGGGGATTACTTTGAAGGGGACAAAATAAATATTCATGAATAAATAAATAATTTTTGAAAAAACACAAAATTCGCGATACTTTTTGAACAGACCTCGGTCTGTTCAAAAAGTATCGCGAATTTTGAATTTCCGCGGGTTACGTATATTCGATTTTTTGTGGCGTTATGTTGGTACTCATGTCTCTCACTTATGCCGACAAGTTCGGCCCAGGCGGGCGGGCGGGCGTGCGTGCGTGCGTGCGTGCGTGCGTGTGTGTATGTGTGTGTGAGGAAAGACAAGAGGAAAGGAGAAAGGGTTATCGGGGATTGGAGGCGAGGAAGGTGATGCAGGAGCACATCGGGACGAGGTGTTTGTACTGGACGATGGGGTTGCCGGAGATATAGACTGTCACCAGTCTATCTTCCTCGTTGGTAGAGGAGGTACACAGACGGAAAAGTCGATCCCAGTCGATCGGCGCCGGATCTGGTTGGAATGGAGGAGGTAAAAGTTTAACGGAGGAGGGGTAGGGAATCACTCTTCGAGGAAAGGAGGGAGAGGAATTCGATCTTCGAGAGGAGGAGGAAGAGGAAATCGCTCTTCGAAGGGAGGAGAGGAATAGTTTAGGATTTCCCTGATAGTGGGATCAAGTACGGGGGGGGGGGGGGAAGCAGCTTAGGTCAAGGGGCTCCGGTCGGTCGTTGACTGGCGAGTATGATATTTCCAAAAAGTCGTCGGTTGGTACGCTTTGTGCTGAACGGCCCCACCTAGTGCTCCGTAAGGGGTCCGCCTCCGGGACTTTTTTGCGTTATGGATGCGCACTATAACCGAAGGATTAAAAATAATTATATGCTTGTGTACACGCATATATGTGTGTGCGTGCGTGCGTGCGTGCGTGCGTGCGTGCGTGCGTGCGTGTGTCTGTGTATGTGTTACAAGGAGGGCGCGTGCACGCTCGGAAGGAATAACAAACCGACTTACTTTCGGTGGTTGATCCACGGAATCCTGGACTGACGTCAGTCGTTGATCAGGCTCGCTGTCCACGCAAGAGCACCAAGAGGGTGGTCCAGTAAATGATAACTGGATGAGAACACAAGGCGTATGACAATAGAGTGGACACACTGAGATGCGCGACAACAAGGCACTAGTTTTCTTTTGCAAACTGGCGCGACGCGGACTGAATTTCCTTGACTCTCGTACTGATTAAACTAGCGCGGACTGACTTTCTCGACTCTCGTAGTGATTAAACTGACGCTCTGTGCTTCCATACCTCTATTTATACCCCGAAAAAAGGGCATAGTGCCCTTTGTTTAGGATGCAATAGTTAGTTGCAATGTCACGCGAGATTTATGATTTTAATAGCGTCCTATCATTGTTAATCTAAAGTGCATTAAGAGATTTCGAGAAGAAAAGAAATAATTTACGTTTTTCTCTAAAAAGGCAAGATTGCTTCAGACGGATGACGAATATATATTTTTTTTTTCGGTCTTTCGTAGGATCACGTGCATAAGTAGCCTACGAGACACGAGACTGATTTATATGTTGATAGTCTAGGAGAAGTGCCAGGCCTTCATGTGTGAGAGTTATTATCCAGTTATTGTTTGAAAAGCGAGAAAATTTTTTTTTTTTTTTTAAACCCCGCATTTATTTACAATCTGTCTACCTCGACAATAAGTAAATTTTCTACAGTTGATAAAGAGCATGTAAGTATTCACCCAGTGGTAATACTTTTACAAATTATTTCATAACGAAAGTATTACAATAAAACCATGTTAGATAATTATATTTCTATTTCTTTTGAGTCTTGAAGTTGTAGGAGTTACTTCGCTAATCCCAGCTGCTAACCGATTCGGATGTTCCTTAAGTCTGCATATGTATTTGTTGTAGTGAGTTTTTATTTCCTCTTTTACGGTGGGAATTTTTAGATCTTTCCTAATTATATCATTTGGTACAAACCAAGGTGCATTAACTAGTTGCCTTAAGGTTTTTGATTGAAAGCGTTCTAAAATATCAATGGTAGAGTGTGAAGCTGATCCCCAAAGTTGTATTCCATATGTCCATACAGGTTTAAGAATGCTTTTGTAGATAAGTATTTTGTTTTCAATCGTTAACTTTGATTGGTTTCCCAGTAACCAGTACATTTGTCTCAATTTCAAATTTAGCTGTTTGCGTTTGGTCCAGATATGGGTGCTCCAAGTCAGCCGACGATCAATGTGCATCCCCAGGTATTTAACATCATTTCTTTGCGGTATTTTTGTTTTATTGAGGTATATTGAGGGACACGATGTTTTCCGGAGTGTGAAAGTTACATGAGTTGACTTTGTCTCGTTAATTTTAATTCTCCATTGCTTAAACCACGCACTTGCAACATCAAGATATTTTTGCAAGACTTCAGCTGCCACTTCGGGTCTGGGATGGCTTACGAGTACCGCAGTATCATCAGCATATGTTGCTGTAGTGATCTCCTGCATAGTTGGTAGATCAGCTGTATAAAGTAGGTATAAGGTCGGACCCAAGACGCTACCTTGGGGGATTCCGGCATTAATTGGATAAAGTTTTGTGACAGTTTGGTTTATTTTAACTTGGAAGGATCTATTAGTTAGATATGAGTACAATAATTGATAAATATTATTTGGAAACATTCTATTTAATTTATATAGCAAACCTTTATGCCACACCTTGTCGAAAGTCTGTGCCACATCTAGAAAGGCACCGGTACAGTATTCTTTCTTTTCGAAGGCCTCTTTGATTTTACTAGTTAGTCGGTGGACTTGCTCGATTGTTGCATGATGGTTACGGAAACCGAATTGGTGATCCGGGATTAGTTTTTTGGATAAAACAATTGGATTTATTTTGTTCAGCAAGAGTTTTTCACAAATCTTAGACATGACAGGCAGTAAGCTTATTGGTCTATATGATGTAGGAAGATCCGGGTTTTTACCCGGTTTTCCAATTAATATTATTTGCGCCACTTTCCACTGACTGGGGAAGTGGCACAAGCGAAAAACAGCATTAATTAATATAGCGAGAAATCGGATACCTTTAGGGGATAATTCCTTGATTAATTTACCACTAATGTTGTCATAGCCTGGAGATTTTTTATTCTGGAGAGACTTTAAAATTTGTAGCACTTCTTTATTTTTGACTTTTATTGTTGGTAATTCTTTTTGGACAGGGATTTCTTCGAGACAAATTAGTTCCTTTTCCTCTTGATCGGTTATTTCTTGGGCTGCTGGCTGGAACACTTCATGCAGATGTTCAGCAAAGGCATAAGCTTTTTCAGATTCGCTTCTTGCCCATTTCTCGTTATTCTTTTTGATTGGTGGAATATGTAGCTGAGGTTGTTTCAGTCTTTTTGTAGCTTTATATAAAGAATAGTTTGTTGCTTCCGTAGCAGTTAACTGTTTGAGATAATTTTGAATGGACTTGTTTTTCTCTGTAATAAGTAGAGATTTAAGTTCTTTTGTTATTTTGTTGAGTTTTGTTTTGTTTGATTTAGTTCGCGTGATTTGCCATGTTTTCCGTATTTTCCTTTTTTCTTGAATTTTTGCTTGAATATTTTTGGATATGTTTTGAGATTTTTTTAAAAGAGCGACTGTTGGAGTAGCTTCATTGACCGCCTTGTGAATTAATATGTTGAATCCTTCAATTGCGTTTTCTAGTTCTGTGGGATTCTTAAGTGGAATATTGCAATTTAGATTTTTATCCAAATATAGCTTGTATTTTGTCCAATTGGTTTTCCCATTATATAGGTGTTGTATTTTTTGTGCCATAGTAATTTGTCGAGTAAACGTGATAATAACCGGTGAATGATCTGATGAAAGGTCCAGACATGACTTAGCAGTAAGACATTTTGGATCAATGCTTTTTATGATTGCAAAATCAAGCAGATCGGGGGACTTCTTTAAATCTGAGGGCCAGTAGGTGGGCTCTCCGGTTGAAATTGGAGTTAAGTTTTCTGCCAGTAGTGTTGCATATAATTGACGGCCTCGTGGGGTAGGTGTCAAGGAACGAGACCCCCACCACGGGTGTTTGGCGTTGAAATCTCCGGCAGCGATAAAGCGGCGGCCCAGACTTTTAAAGAATTTTTGAAACAACTCAGTTTTTATTGAGTGTTTAGGTGGGCAATATACAGCTGAGACTATAAAGGATCCTTGCTGATCATTCAAGGTTACATTGGTAGCTTGTATAAATTCGTCTTCATTTATTCCAGTTAAATGGTGTTTAATAGCTGTTTTTATAATAACAGCTGTCCCACCTTGCGCTCTTCCGCTTGGATGCATGGTATCGTAAATGGTGTAGTTTGGAATTTTTATATAGTTTTTATTTGTAAAGTGTGTTTCTGAAATCAGCATAATATCAATTTTTTGGTCAATTAAGAACTTCTTAACTTCCAATATTCTCTGAGCTAAGCCATTTGCATTCCAGATTGCTATATTTATTTCACGATTTTCCTTATTGAATTTTGTTTATTAAGCTTGTAAGTAAATTTAGCATTGTGTCCATTCGGCTCATGAGCTGAGTCATCATTTGTTCGAGTTTACTTGTTGCTGTTACTGATGTGTTTGTTGTCGTTTGTGTTTCTATTTGAGGCTGGGTAGTATTTGTTGTATATTGTTTATGGTCGGATCTCACAGTGTGCGCGTACGTTATGTTTGGTTTAACGAAGCGGTTAAGGCTTTGTAGTTGGTTCTGGGTTTGTTGATTTGCAGATTTTTTTCTTAACGTTGGATATAATTTTTGTTGTAGTTGCTTACGCACTAAACAGCCTTTGTAACTAGCTGGATGATTACCGTCGCAGTTAGCACATTTGACTTCTTTAATTTTTCCTTTTGTTGGGCAATCAGGTGTAAGATGATTCATTGCGCATTTTACACATACCGGACTTTTAAAACAGTAGTTTTTTGTATGACCGTAACCCTGGCATTTCTGGCATTGAGGAATCTCCCTTTTTTTGCGAAGTGGTTCGAAGCTGACGATTATATTCAGTAGCTTATCGATGTTAAAAATAGATTTATTATTATCTTTAGGTTCAATCTCTATTATGAATAGTGGTAGAGATTTTTGTGTGGTTCTTTCTCGTATATTTGTAATTCTAATTACTTTATGTTCATATTCTTCGATGGCAGCTTTTAAGTCTTCAAGATCCGTTGATGGGTGCATGTTTCTTAAAACCGCTTTATAAGATTTATCCTGCTTTCTTTGATAGGTGTAAAATTCTGTCTTTTTCTTTTTCAATCCTTCAATGATTGGTAGATATTTTTCTGACATGCTAGGCAAAATTTTTACTTGGTTATTGGCCAGAATTTTAAGGCTGTAGTTTTTGCCGTCAATTTCATCTAGCAATTTCGTAAGCGGTCCTATGTCCTCGACTCCACTGACAAATATTGGAGGTGATTTGGAGATTTTCTCTACATGTACTTTCTGAGTATTATTTTCTGTATCTTCATCTGTGGCTAGTAGATTGAACGGATTTTCAGAGATTATTGTTTTATTTAACCAATAGTCCTTGATGTGACGTTTTTTGGCCGAGGTTTCCCCAGGACTGCTTATTATTCGTTTTTTTTTTTGGCGGATGATTGCCATTGCTGATCTGCAGATTCACTTGAATTTCTTCTAACCGAAGAAAATCTGATTTCGTTTAAGACCATAGGCCATATATATTTAATTATTTAGTTACTCTCTTGAGTTTATATTTAGCACACGTTCTCGCGTCTATTACAATAGTTAGCTGTACAGCGAAGAGACGTAGCGAGGCGAAGTAAACAAACACGTCTGCTCGCTCCGGCTGTTTGAGCTGAACTCAAGCGAGAAAATAGCATTAATATCCATGACAGGGTTGACCATATTGTACTTTTCAGGATGGCAGTTATTGTACAGTGCTATAGCTATGATCTTCAGATTGGTGTTCGGTTTATCGACCACCAAAGACGACGCCGTTATCTGACTGCCAAGGGGTTCTGCCATTGGGAGATATTAATGTTTCTTGCCTGATGTCAGGAGTATCAGGTTCCTGGAACGAAGAATGACCAGTACCGAAATTTTTTAGATTAGATTTGTTACTACGTGAATGATAACATAAGCCTCCCTGATTTGTAACAGAGGGATGTGGACGGTCGAAGGAAGTGGAGGGATATTTAGAAGTCGCCTTCGCGTAAGCTATATCTTGTGTATTCAATCCTTCCAAATGAGTGAAAATTATTATTATTGCTATCAAATGAGTAATGAGACGCGTTGTTTGTAGAGGGAAGTAGAGGAACATTATAAAAACTATAATCTGTAACGTTTACATTACCAATCGCCGATCTTGTTTAGGAGCGTTATAAGGGGTGTTAGAGGACTGGCGTTTTTTGGCTTCCGAAAGAGATATATTTTCAATAGCCGCTAATGCTTGCACATTCTTTTGTTTAATAAAAAGAGGGGAATATTGAAAGGTGATCACCTGAACAATTCACAAATGGGGGGAAGATCCTGCCTTTTGCACACATCGCCATCATTGTGAGCGTCCTTGCCGTACAGCTTGCATCGTGAGCGACTTTTGCAATATTTATGTATGTGTCCAATTTTGTAGCAAGAGAAACACGTTTTAATTCTAGGGACAAAGGGGGTAACTTCATGGGCATCGTAAAAGAGATATACTTGCCTGGGTAGCGTTTGGCCTGCAAATTTTATATTAATAGTAGTGAAAGAAACATATTCCACTACTCCATTCCTGACCACGCGCCTATTAAGCCTCCTTATTTCTATCAGCGCATGAGGTTTTAAGATTAGATCTAAGCTCTTGTTCTGTAACCGAAGTTGGCACATCTTTGATTATGCCCGATCGCATTATTTTATACATGGGGATAGAAAGTGAAAAACTAGCCTTGATGAGCACAATTGGTCACGAGGCGGTTAGCCGCGTCCGCAGTGCGCATTTCAATTAAGATTTTTCCACGAGATATTTTATTCATGCGCACGATATCAGTACACATATTTTTTGCTACCTGCCGCTTCATTAAAATCTCATACGCCTGCTCAGTAATGCGCTCATTTTCCACTTAAGCATGCACAATAGAGGGCGCGTGGTTGTTGGATCCATACCTGTTGTTAGTCTGTTTAAAGGCATGTCCGGCGTTATATTTTTTTTGGCTTCCTGCTTTGCGCGGTCCAAGACAGGGTCCTCACGAAATTTCGCAAGACGATCAATCGTAATCTCCATAGGCGAGCACTCATCATTTAATGCCACAGTGGAAATTTCTTTAGCAAATGTTTTGAACCACTTGGTGGGGATATCGCCTAACTTAGTATAGTTTGTTGACATTAACGAAGGGTGGAGAGAAGAAAAAGGCGGACGGCCGGAGCCGCTTGGCCCTCCTCCCTTAGGGGGGTCACACATGTTCTCGCACAGGCGAGTATGAATGCACCGCGAGCTAGGCGCAAGTATCAAGAGTTGTAAAGAAAACGGAACAAAAGGCAAGAGGCGAAAAGTCAAAAGCCAAGAGAGCTCTCAGACCATAGTCGAAACACGAAAAACGCCCCTAAGAATGTCATAATCGCTAATGACGCACACGAGATCATCGAGACACGTCCGCACAGGACGGTAGCGTGCATCGAACTCCATGGTCAGATTTTCAGAACACGAATGTCGTATATATACTCGTATATATATATATATATACGAGTTACCTCATTCATGATATAAAAAATCGTCTTTCTTATATGAAACAACATGGCTTCACCGTCAATTTAATCTGGGTACCAGGATATAGAAGTAATCGAGGCAATGAAATTGCAAATCAGCTTGCCAACGAGACTGTCCTCCATCGACCCAAATTCAAAATTCCATTCCAAGATAATAAGAACTGGATATTTTAGATACTCCATCTATTTTCGTTCTGGCCGGAATCGCCGTCAGTTCTGCAGCGGGTGCCATTATTACCTGAAGAAGAAGAAGAAAGTGTTCTGACCATATTGACCTCCATATTTATCTGGAGACCCAATTAATTACTTTCAGGGCTATGTTCAGATTTCCACCCGATTGTTACCCAGGTATCACTCTATTCTTGTTATTTAATGTTAAACAAGGATGACATAGCATCTGGAAAACACTCAGGTGGAAATCCGAGCACGCCTCAGCATGTTGATTAACCATGCACTTGTAAAAGATAATTTTCTTCGTTTAAATCAACTTAACGAGGTTAGTTTTTATAAATATATGTATATGTACACGCACACACTCAAGCATCGGCGGAATCTGCAAAAGAAATAAATTTGCGCAACAAAAACCAGCGGAATCGGCGGAATGGGATGCGATGTAATTTGCATAAGCATAACTTGCACCAATCATATCGTTTCATTTGAACATTAGTTTCTGCCTAGTTACTTTATGCTTTTTACGTTATTTTGTTGTTACGCCGATATATAATAAAATCACTATGCGTCAATTCCAATTTCTAGCTCATTTTAGCTTATTCTGTTTGAAAAAATGGATTTCGATTTTGCAACAGTATAATTACAGAAGTTGTGCGCCTTATTGCATCACGTGGAAAGTCGAAATCAGTTGAAACTCATGTGGAACAATACAATTATAGACCTCATTCTGTTTCTGTGACAAATTTCTTAATCTTAATAGTCATCAACTTTAACATTAATATTTTGTTCCATCATGTTTTGTCGTAATAACAAAATATTAGGTTGTTCGGAAAGTAATTTCGTTTTTTTTTATGAAAATGAAAGACGATTTTCTTATAGGGAATAAATATTTTATTGAATTATATATTGTCGATTCTGGTCCAATACCTTTTGCCATCTTTCTGGCAGTAGCATGATTCCATGCTCATAAAATTTTTGTTCTTTGCTGACAAAAAACTGATCCAGGTGATTTTTGACTTCCTCATTTGAAGTAAAGGTTTTACCGTCTAAAAAATTTTGTAGAGACCGGAACAAATAATAATCAGAAGGTACCAGATCTGGAGAATATGGTGGCAGTATATCCCATCCAAGCTGTAAAAGCTTTTGGCGAGTTACTAAACTTGTATGAGGTCTCGCATTATCTTGGTAGAACACTACACCTTTTCTATTGATCAATTCTAGCCTTTTCTGTTTAAGTGAATCATTCAATTTGTCCAGCTGATGACAGTACACTTCAGAATTGATCGTTATGTTGTCCGGTAGAAGCTAAAAAAAAAAACGATTCCTTTGAAATCCCACCAAACAGATAGCATTACCTTTTTTTGATGAATATCGGCTTTCGAAGTGCTTTGAACCGGTTCATCTTTTTTACTCCATGATCTCTTGCGTTTAACATTGTTGTAGACCATTTCTCGTCCCCAGTGATGATGCGCTTCAAAAATGGATCATTTTCTTGACGTTTGAGAAGCAAATCACAGACCTCAATGCGACGGCACAAATTTCTTTCCGAAAGAACATGAGGAACTCATATGTCGAGCTTTGAGATTAAACCTAGGCGTTTCAAATGATGATGAACGGTCGAATTCGATAAATTTAATCTCTCAGCGATCTCACGAGTTGTTATTCGCCGGTTTGCATCAATTAATGCCTTTATTGTGTCTTCATCAGCTTCAACTGGCCTTCCAGAACGTGGTGCATCTTCAACATCAAAATTGCCGGATCGAAATTTTGCAAACCAATTTTGGCACTGGCGTTCTGTCAATACATCTTCTCCATACACATCGGATAATTTTTTTCTTGCTTGAACAGCATTTTTACCTTTTCGATAGTAAAAAAGTAAAATATGCCGAAAATGCTGCTTTTCACTTTCCATATTTGATAGGGCACTAACCAAAAACTACTGCGTAGAATCAATCGAACTTTTTTCACAAGCAAGCCTTGCTATATCAGCTGTCAAAATATAAAATGATTATGCGGCTTAAGTGTGAAGTTGGCTGTGAACAAATACAATTAAGTCCTCTGTTGAAAAAAAACGAAATTACTTTCCGAACAACCCAATAGCATAAAAAACATAAAGTAACTAGGCAGAAACTGTGTTCAATTAAAACGATATGATTGGTGATGAAAGTTACGCTTACGCAAGTTACGCCGCATGTGTGTGTTATGGCACCCTAAAGTCACGACCAATCACGAATGTTCCGCATATTCGCAGTTTCGCATCCCATGAGAGCGCACCCTCAGTAATTGATCGGATGCTTCGATACGCGAATATGCACCATTGACAAGATAGTAGATAAATTGAATATTTCTGATTTATTTATGTCTTCATAATTTGAAAATTGTTTGGGAAAATTTAGGAAACTTATTTAAACATTTAGATAATAATATTTTTCTTGTTATTAACAAATTTTTATCATGCGTCACATTAGCAGACAGCGATTTTATTTAATGTGTTTTATGAATGGAATCGATTGGAAATCATTTGGGGAAGACGTTTTCATTGGTATTCTCATTTGGAAAAAGTCGCTATTTTGTAATTCAATAGATTTACACATATTACGAAAATGAACAATTCTCGGATGTTGTAAATATATGAATGTAAACTTAAAATCGACAAAAATTAACTAAAGCCTGGATCTAATTATGTGTAGTAAGAAATTAACTTAATCGTGGATTTAATGTTTGACTAATTTTCTTCACATTTAATTGTGATTGGTCAATTTCTTATGACTCAAGGTTTTCTACATTTATTATATCATCCAAGTAAAGTTTACGAACGCAATCTAACGTTGGAATATTCGGTTTTCGAGATAAAGGAGGATGCTAAAAAGAAGCCGATTTTTGCATAAAGATGTAAGTAAAAAGAATGGCGTTTTTTATAGATTTTGACTTCCTGAACGATAATGTTAATAAAAGGTTCAAGATAGAGAAAAGTTCGATAGGTAACACCTTAGAAATTAACCATGAACATGATATATTTGAACAAATTTCAATATTTTTACTTACTTTTCAAGGTATTTCCCCAAGTGTCACAAACTTTTTAATAATTTCATCATATTCAGAAAGTCAAAATCTACAAAAAAAAAACTATTTCTTTTACTTACATTTTTTTGGGCAAAAATCTACCTTTTTTTAGAGAATATTAAAAAAGATCCGATTTTTCAAGGTGTCGATCCTGAACTTTTTATTAACATTATTGTATTTAAGAAGTCAAAATCTATAAAAAACGGTATTCCTTTTACTTACACATTTATGGGCAAAAATCGACCTCTTTTTAACATCCTTGTTTGACATAAAAATATAAAATGAAGAAAAAGATTTGTTGTAATAGTACATGTTATTTTCTTAATTTGTATAATACATATTATTATTTAAGTACATTTCAAGAAGAAAAATTTCTATATTTATTGTTGTGAGTTATTATTAAAATAACACAGTGGTGAGTGAGAGAAAGAAACTTTATTATACTTCAATTAAACAACATGTACAGTGAGAAAAAAGAACGCACTCGCAGCGTTAACTCGTGACGGGCGGTAGAACAAAAGAAACTGAAACTGAACTGCAACCGGCATCGGTTGCCACGTCGAGCAAAAAGGCGACGCGCATGCGCAAAACAAAATAACTAGCCGAACTAAAAACCGAAAAGTATACATGAACACATGCATATTTTTAATCGCAACATTTATTCTTTTTTTTTATTTTCCAGATAGACAAACGGTTGTATGATAAAATCATTTGTTTGTCTTTACTGGAAAATAATAAAAATAAAGAATAAACATTTCTTTCTTCTTGAAATATATTTAAATAATAATATTTACAAATTAAGAAGATAATTTTTACAAATAATATTTACAAATAAAAAAAATGATATGTACTATTATAACAAATCTTCTTCATTTTATATTTTTATATCAAAGTTTACTCCGAAATCCAAATATTCCAACGTTAGACTGCGTTCGCAATCTTCACTCGGATGATACAATAAATATAGAAAAAGCCTTGAGCCATAAGAAATTGACCTATCACAGTTGAATGTAAAGAAATTTAATTAAACATAATTAAATTCATGATTAAATTAATTTCTTCTACACATAATTATAGATCCAAGCTAATTGGTTAATTTTTGATTTTAGGTTTACTTCATTCATTATACTATACCTACTACATCCACTATACCTGGACATTGTTTGTTTTCGTAATATCTATTGAAAATAAATCTATCAAATTACAAAATAGCGACTTTTCCCAATTAAAAATACCAAGACGTTTTCTCCAAATGATTTCTAATCGATTCCACTTATAAAACACTGTCTGTTAAATAAAATCGCTATCTGTTAAATTGATGCATGATAAAATTTGTTAATAATAAGAAAAATATTATTATCCAAATGTTTAAATACTTTTCTTAAATTTTCCCAAACGATTTCCAAATTATATAAACATACCCAGCAAACGAGAATGGATTAAAATGGATTGAAATTTTTTTCTATCCGAACGCGCGCGTACTTTAAATAGCGAATACTTTTTTTGGATTTAATTAAATCCAATTGGATTCAATTATATTTAATTGGATGCAATTGGTTTGAAACACTGCATTTCCTATTTAAAATTTTGAATTAAACAGTATTCATAATGCACAGAAAAAACTATTTAAAAATATTATTTTTAAATTGAAAGGCATAGAGATATGCTCCATGCAATTCCTATAAATGCATAAAATGCATTCAGGATTGAAAAGCATTCATTTTAACATTCGTGAATCAATATTTTTGAAAATCTGAATCCATTATAACTATCGATATGTTTGGATGTATTGTGTGTTGGTATAACACATGGTTTGAAAATTTGTTTATTGTTTATATCATAATAATCATTATTTATGAAATGCATATTACACCCTAGAAAACGAGAATGAATTGAAATGGATTCAGATTTTCAGAAATATTGATTCACGAATGTTAAAATGAATGCTTTTCAATCCTGAATGCATTTTTATTAATTTATAAAAATTGCATGGAGTATATCTATGCCTTTCAATCTAAAAATAATATTAGCTTTTTCTATGCATTGTGAATACTGTTCAATTCAAAATTTTGAATAGGAAATGCAGTTTTTCAATCTAATTGCATCCAATTAAATCCAAAAAAAGTATTCGCTATTTAAAATACGCATTCGGATAGAAAAAATTTCAATCCATTTTAATCCATTCTAATTTGTTGGATATCCAGAAAAGTACAAATGAAATTAATGAATGTAAGTATATTATTAAATTATAAAAATCATAATAATAAAGTAAGTGAACAAATACTTATTCATTATTTCTTTCCAATTCTAGAAAGAGATGAAAAATAAATTGAATCTCAGTTAAATTAACTATGAATTGTGGAACTGGGTCTTAGAACTAGAAAAAGATAAAAGCAAGTTAAACCGAGATTAAAGTTAATCTACATTGATAGAAATAGTGTGCTTTCTATTGAACAACATAATGACACAGTATGACACAATCGATCATTACACTCTTGTTTGCCTATGTTAAACAAAGATGATATGATCAATGTGTTGCACTGTGTCGCTTGTTAGAAGGCACACATAAGGCCTGTTCTTTTTGGTTGAACTTTTGCACTAGTTCATCTTTCTTCTTCTACTTTCCTCCTGGAGAGAAAAGGAAGAAAGATGAACTGGTGCAAACCGAACAAACGAGAATGAATTGAAATGAATTAAAATGGATTCAGATTACTCGTAAAACCGGGTAGGAATTATCTTAAAACATTTATGAGGAATTTGCATGAGGAGTTTTCTGGAAAACCATGTTAAATCGCATAGAACACATTTCCCTAAGAATGAATGCAGCATTTCCATAAGAATGAATGCAGCTTTTGAAACTGGAATTCTTCATTAAACCGCGTAAATTACAAGAAATTCGTAATTTCAAATATTATAAAATCCAGTAAACGATTGACGTGGGATTTCAAGTAGAACCATGTAGAATATCGTAATTGTAATGCTGCTTTGTCTGCTTGATATGGAAATATCCATACAACCACATAGAAAGTCATATGTAAAACATTCGAAAAACCTAATGATAAACACAATGATTCCTTATAAAACCATGTAAAGAATAATTTGAATGAGAATGAATGCGAAATTACTATTTCAAAAAACTGATTCATTCCGTGTAGGATTTTTTTCTATGTGGATTTATCTGGCATTTTAAGCAAGGTAAAATTATTATAAATGTCTTAGGAATAAAATTTGTAATTTGAATGTTTTTAAATATAAATGTTTTTTTTT
>NW_017306049.1:1643744-1649946 GCF_001594115.1 Trachymyrmex septentrionalis | reverse complement strand
ATGAACGGTCGAATTCGATAAATTTAATCTCTCAGCGATCTCACGAGTTGTTATTCGCCGGTTTGCATCAATTAATGCCTTTATTGTGTCTTCATCAGCTTCAACTGGCCTTCCAGAACGTGGTGCATCTTCAACATCAAAATTGCCGGATCGAAATTTTGCAAACCAATTTTGGCACTGGCGTTCTGTCAATACATCTTCTCCATACACATCGGATAATTTTTTTCTTGCTTGAACAGCATTTTTACCTTTTCGATAGTAAAAAAGTAAAATATGCCGAAAATGCTGCTTTTCACTTTCCATATTTGATAGGGCACTAACCAAAAACTACTGCGTAGAATCAATCGAACTTTTTTCACAAGCAAGCCTTGCTATATCAGCTGTCAAAATATAAAATGATTATGCGGCTTAAGTGTGAAGTTGGCTGTGAACAAATACAATTAAGTCCTCTGTTGAAAAAAAACGAAATTACTTTCCGAACAACCCAATAGCATAAAAAACATAAAGTAACTAGGCAGAAACTGTGTTCAATTAAAACGATATGATTGGTGATGAAAGTTACGCTTACGCAAGTTACGCCGCATGTGTGTGTTATGGCACCCTAAAGTCACGACCAATCACGAATGTTCCGCATATTCGCAGTTTCGCATCCCATGAGAGCGCACCCTCAGTAATTGATCGGATGCTTCGATACGCGAATATGCACCATTGACAAGATAGTAGATAAATTGAATATTTCTGATTTATTTATGTCTTCATAATTTGAAAATTGTTTGGGAAAATTTAGGAAACTTATTTAAACATTTAGATAATAATATTTTTCTTGTTATTAACAAATTTTTATCATGCGTCACATTAGCAGACAGCGATTTTATTTAATGTGTTTTATGAATGGAATCGATTGGAAATCATTTGGGGAAGACGTTTTCATTGGTATTCTCATTTGGAAAAAGTCGCTATTTTGTAATTCAATAGATTTACACATATTACGAAAATGAACAATTCTCGGATGTTGTAAATATATGAATGTAAACTTAAAATCGACAAAAATTAACTAAAGCCTGGATCTAATTATGTGTAGTAAGAAATTAACTTAATCGTGGATTTAATGTTTGACTAATTTTCTTCACATTTAATTGTGATTGGTCAATTTCTTATGACTCAAGGTTTTCTACATTTATTATATCATCCAAGTAAAGTTTACGAACGCAATCTAACGTTGGAATATTCGGTTTTCGAGATAAAGGAGGATGCTAAAAAGAAGCCGATTTTTGCATAAAGATGTAAGTAAAAAGAATGGCGTTTTTTATAGATTTTGACTTCCTGAACGATAATGTTAATAAAAGGTTCAAGATAGAGAAAAGTTCGATAGGTAACACCTTAGAAATTAACCATGAACATGATATATTTGAACAAATTTCAATATTTTTACTTACTTTTCAAGGTATTTCCCCAAGTGTCACAAACTTTTTAATAATTTCATCATATTCAGAAAGTCAAAATCTACAAAAAAAAAACTATTTCTTTTACTTACATTTTTTTGGGCAAAAATCTACCTTTTTTTAGAGAATATTAAAAAAGATCCGATTTTTCAAGGTGTCGATCCTGAACTTTTTATTAACATTATTGTATTTAAGAAGTCAAAATCTATAAAAAACGGTATTCCTTTTACTTACACATTTATGGGCAAAAATCGACCTCTTTTTAACATCCTTGTTTGACATAAAAATATAAAATGAAGAAAAAGATTTGTTGTAATAGTACATGTTATTTTCTTAATTTGTATAATACATATTATTATTTAAGTACATTTCAAGAAGAAAAATTTCTATATTTATTGTTGTGAGTTATTATTAAAATAACACAGTGGTGAGTGAGAGAAAGAAACTTTATTATACTTCAATTAAACAACATGTACAGTGAGAAAAAAGAACGCACTCGCAGCGTTAACTCGTGACGGGCGGTAGAACAAAAGAAACTGAAACTGAACTGCAACCGGCATCGGTTGCCACGTCGAGCAAAAAGGCGACGCGCATGCGCAAAACAAAATAACTAGCCGAACTAAAAACCGAAAAGTATACATGAACACATGCATATTTTTAATCGCAACACTCCCACTACTTGAGGGTTTTACAGGTGGGGTTGATTACATTAATCTTTGCACGCAATGTTTCAAAATGATCACGAGGTATCGGTTTTGTCAAAATATCAGATTTTTGATCTCTCGTTTGTACGTACATAACGTCTATTTCACCATTTTCGTATTTTTCTCTAATGAAATTGTGTCTAACATCGATATGTTTTGTGCGTCGATGAAATTCTTGATTTTTCGTAAGTCTTATCGCGCTCTGGTTGTCAACGTACAAAATAGAAGGACCGATACATTGTTGGCCGGTATCGCTTAACATTTTGCGCAACCAAATTGCTTCTCGTGTTGCCTCGCTCGCTGCAATATATTCAGCTTCGGTAGTGCTGAGGCTAACTGTGCTCTGACGCTTCGAGCACCACGCGATAGGTCCGCTTCCTAACTCGAATAAATAACCTGTTGTAGAGCGCCTGGTGTCCTTGTCACCGGCATAATCGGAGTCTGAAAAACCAACAAGCTTAAAATTGTCCCCACTGCCTGCATACATTACACCATGACTATTAGTACCTTTCAGGTATCGAAAAATGCGTTTGACAGCTTGCCAATGGGAGTTGTTATGTTTTTCTAAGTAACGACTGACAAGGCCCACCGCGAATGTTATATCAGGTCTTGAGACCATTGACACGAATAATAAGGAACCCACAGCTTCGCGATATGGGACGTCGTGTGTCTCGTCGTCGTCGGAAGCTTTTGTTAACGAAACATGAGGGTCCGCAGGTACACTAAGTGTTTTCGCATCATTCATACCGAACTTGTTTAAAATTTTATCGATATAATTGCTCTGGTGAATAAAGATTGTCTTAGATTCCCGATCTTGTTCGATCTGCATGCCGACGAAGCAGTCAGCTTTGCATGCGGTAGTGTCGAAACTACCTTTAAGAACACTCAAAACTTCGTTTATAGTTGAAAGTTTGGAAGCCATCAGGAGACCGTCGTCGACATATAATGCTAGATATACATTATCATTATCAATAGACCCGAGATAGACACATCTATCAGCACTACTTTGGACGAAACTATACTGTTTTAAAAAAGTGTCGAATTTTTTGTTCCAACATCGTCCGGATTGCTTCAAACCGTACAGGGCTTTATTGAGCTTACAGACTAAATTATTGTCGACTACATTTAAGCCTTCTGGAATTCGCATATAAATCTCGTCGTCGAGTTCGCTGTTTAGGTAAGCGGTTTTTATATCGAATTGATAAATTTGCAGATTATATCTTGCAGCAATTGATAGAAGCGTTCGAACAGAATCGTATCGTACGACAGGTGAGAAAACTTCGTTATAATCCGTACCGGCTGTTTGTGAAAAACCTTGTGCACATAGGCGTGCTTTGTAACGCGAAACTTCGCCAGATGAAGCAGTTTTTATTTTAAAAACCCATTTATGTCCTATAGGTCTACGACCTTCAGGTAAAGACGTTAGCTCCCACGTACGATTCTGCTCGTGAGCATCTAATTCTTCGCGTATTGCATCGATCCATTTTTCGGAATCATTCCCGGTTACCGCTTGATTATAAGTTTTTGGTTCGTCGCATGAAGCAAAACAAGCTTCGTACCTATCAGGCGCACGCAATAAGTTGCGGTCTCTTAAACCTTGTCGCGATACAAAATCAGGCTGTGGTGCTTCGCATCTAACCTCTATATGCTCAACATTGACGTTATCCTTAGTTTGGTTGCCTTCGGTTATCGCATTTTTATTATTCGAAAATGAAACGCTAATAGCTGGTCGGACAAGCACTGGCGTAGTAGACTCGCTGAAGACAACATCTCGCGAGATTGTTATTTTATTCGTTTCTGGGTTCAATAATCTGTAATTTTTCGAATTGCTTTGGTAACCGACGAAAATAAGTTTTTCGGATTTCGCATCCCATTTCTTTCTAAGCTGCTTCGGTACATGGACATAAGCGTCACAACCGAAAATTCTTACATGGGAGAGATCTGGTTTATTACCTGTCCATATTTCGTATGGCGTTACCGGTTTCGATCGCGAGGACGGGGTTCTATTCAGAACATATACTGCTGTGTTGACAGCTTCAGCCCAGAGACGAGTAGGTAACTGCTTCGCTAATAGCATTGTGCGTGCACTTTCGACAATGGTCCGCATTTCGCGTTCGGAAGCGCCATTTTGTTCCGGAGTGTACGGCGCGGAAAATTCTATTTCGGTGCCACATGACTTTAAATAATTGCGGAATTGGCGATCGGTATACTCTTTACCGTTATCAGCGCGTACTGTAACGATTCTTTGGTTAAATTTGGTAAACATCATCGCCTCATACTCTTTGAACGTGGCAAATAGGTCAGCCTTGTGTCGCAAGAAATAAACATGTCGAAAACCGCTACAATCGTCCTTGAATAATACGAAATACTTCGCGCCACCGATGGACGAAGTTTGCATGGGGCCACACAGGTCAGTGTGGATAAATTCTCCAGGTTTCGACAATCTCTTTTGGCTTTTATCTTTAAATGCAAGGCGATGCTGCTTTCCAAATTGACATTCCTCACAGAAGAAATCAGAAAACGCATGGGACTTCACGCCGTCGACTAGTTTGTTCTCGACCATCGCTCGCAAATATTTACAATTTATGTGGCCTAAACGATCGTGCCAGAGTTTGAGGCTGCTCTCCGTGGCTACATTCGCTTCGCATTTCGCGATTACGACAAACGATAGTTTGAATAGATTGTTGTCTTGCTTGATACCGTGCGCGATTAACCGTCTTTGTTTTGAATAAATGTCAACAGTCTCGTCGCGAAAAACAAACGTATGACCTTTCGCGGTACAGGCGCCGATGGAAAATAGATTTTTTTGCAGAAGTGGGACATACAAAACATTTTCTAATATGCCGTCTTGCCATACTTCGTTTACTAATCTTTTTATTAAAACAGATCCGCGACCTTCTGCTTTAAGAACCGAATTGTCGCCGAGACTCACGGTTACGCCGGCGCATTCTTCGAATTCACTGAACCATTCTTTTCTGAAAGACATGTGCTGAGAAGCGCCGCTATCTAAAAACCACGAATCGTTCGCATTGAGATTGCCAAATAACGAAGCATCGTTACTCGCGACGAAAGCTTCGAGATTCCCGGAACCGCTATTGTGTTTATCACCCGCGTCACGTTTATCACTCGGGTCGCGTTTTTTAACATTTCCCTTTTTTAAACAATAACGAGCGATATGCCCCTTTTTACGACAGTAGTGGCATTCGTAATTCGCATATTTCTTTTGCTCGCTGTTGTGCTCTCGCGGCTTACCCTTTTGCGATTTTTCTTTGTGACGTCTTAAGCTAATGGTCGCTAGCGCGCTCGTCGTCTCGTCGACCTCGTCTGCTGCAGCGAGTTGATTCTCCTCCTTGATGAGTCTTCCGGTTAGATTGGAGATGGTTTGACTGGCTTCGTCGACGCTGTCCCAGGCAGTCACGAAGGCGTTGTACTTTGTCGGTAGAGATCCGAGAATCTTCGCCATGATGGTGACATCAGAGACTGCTTCGCCGATATCCTTGAGTTGCCTTGCCATATTTTCGACCTTGGCGACATGCGCGGCAACGGAATCGCCTACTTTCATGCGATATTCATGGAATCTGGTTGTGAGCAATAATTTGCTCGTTGCACTTTTTTGTTCGTGGATTCCTGACAGTTTTGTCCACATTTCCGCGGCACTATCGCATGTCACTAAATACTCAAGTTGTGGGTAGGTCATCGCGGACGCCATTAGTACCATGGCTTTTGCATTTTTTTGTGTCCAGGAATTTTGCTCTTGCCCTGCCTCTTCAGGCTTTACAGTGGTTCCATCGACTATCGCAAGCAGGTCATTTGCTAAGAAAAGCGCTCGCATCTGGAATTTCCACAGCTGAAAATTTTGCCCGTCGAACTTCGATATGTCTTTAATGTCTAGACTGCTTGAACCTGCCATTTTCTTGATTTGCAAACACAAATTATCACACGCGAGTCAATCAGGACAGATGACTATTTTTCGTGCGAATATATCACAGTCCTGCAAGTGAAAACTTGCGCCCAGCTCGAGCGACCGAAAACAAAGGACCAGGCGGTCGAGCGAGG
>NW_017306049.1:1640285-1643644 GCF_001594115.1 Trachymyrmex septentrionalis | reverse complement strand
GAAATTGACCTATCACAGTTGAATGTAAAGAAATTTAATTAAACATAATTAAATTCATGATTAAATTAATTTCTTCTACACATAATTATAGATCCAAGCTAATTGGTTAATTTTTGATTTTAGGTTTACTTCATTCATTATACTATACCTACTACATCCACTATACCTGGACATTGTTTGTTTTCGTAATATCTATTGAAAATAAATCTATCAAATTACAAAATAGCGACTTTTCCCAATTAAAAATACCAAGACGTTTTCTCCAAATGATTTCTAATCGATTCCACTTATAAAACACTGTCTGTTAAATAAAATCGCTATCTGTTAAATTGATGCATGATAAAATTTGTTAATAATAAGAAAAATATTATTATCCAAATGTTTAAATACTTTTCTTAAATTTTCCCAAACGATTTCCAAATTATATAAACATACCCAGCAAACGAGAATGGATTAAAATGGATTGAAATTTTTTTCTATCCGAACGCGCGCGTACTTTAAATAGCGAATACTTTTTTTGGATTTAATTAAATCCAATTGGATTCAATTATATTTAATTGGATGCAATTGGTTTGAAACACTGCATTTCCTATTTAAAATTTTGAATTAAACATTATTCACAATGCACAGAAAAAACTATTTAAAAATATTATTTTTAAATTGAAAGGCATAGAGATATGCTCCATGCAATTCCTATAAATGCATAAAATGCATTCAGGATTGAAAAGCATTCATTTTAACATTCGTGAATCAATATTTTTGAAAATCTGAATCCATTATAACTATCGATATGTTTGGATGTATTGTGTGTTGGTATAACACATGGTTTGAAAATTTGTTTATTGTTTATATCATAATAATCATTATTTATGAAATGCATATTACACCCTAGAAAACGAGAATGAATTGAAATGGATTCAGATTTTCAGAAATATTGATTCACGAATGTTAAAATGAATGCTTTTCAATCCTGAATGCATTTTTATTAATTTATAAAAATTGCATGGAGTATATCTATGCCTTTCAATCTAAAAATAATATTAGCTTTTTCTATGCATTGTGAATACTGTTCAATTCAAAATTTTGAATAGGAAATGCAGTTTTTCAATCTAATTGCATCCAATTAAATCCAAAAAAAGTATTCGCTATTTAAAATACGCATTCGGATAGAAAAAATTTCAATCCATTTTAATCCATTCTAATTTGTTGGATATCCAGAAAAGTACAAATGAAATTAATGAATGTAAGTATATTATTAAATTATAAAAATCATAATAATAAAGTAAGTGAACAAATACTTATTCATTATTTCTTTCCAATTCTAGAAAGAGATGAAAAATAAATTGAATCTCAGTTAAATTAACTATGAATTGTGGAACTGGGTCTTAGAACTAGAAAAAGATAAAAGCAAGTTAAACCGAGATTAAAGTTAATCTACATTGATAGAAATAGTGTGCTTTCTATTGAACAACATAATGACACAGTATGACACAATCGATCATTACACTCTTGTTTGCCTATGTTAAACAAAGATGATATGATCAATGTGTTGCACTGTGTCGCTTGTTAGAAGGCACACATAAGGCCTGTTCTTTTTGGTTGAACTTTTGCACTAGTTCATCTTTCTTCTTCTACTTTCCTCCTGGAGAGAAAAGGAAGAAAGATGAACTGGTGCAAACCGAACAAACGAGAATGAATTGAAATGAATTAAAATGGATTCAGATTACTCGTAAAACCGGGTAGGAATTATCTTAAAACATTTATGAGGAATTTGCATGAGGAGTTTTCTGGAAAACCATGTTAAATCGCATAGAACACATTTCCCTAAGAATGAATGCAGCATTTCCATAAGAATGAATGCAGCTTTTGAAACTGGAATTCTTCATTAAACCGCGTAAATTACAAGAAATTCGTAATTTCAAATATTATAAAATCCAGTAAACGATTGACGTGGGATTTCAAGTAGAACCATGTAGAATATCGTAATTGTAATGCTGCTTTGTCTGCTTGATATGGAAATATCCATACAACCACATAGAAAGTCATATGTAAAACATTCGAAAAACCTAATGATAAACACAATGATTCCTTATAAAACCATGTAAAGAATAATTTGAATGAGAATGAATGCGAAATTACTATTTCAAAAAACTGATTCATTCCGTGTAGGATTTTTTTCTATGTGGATTTATCTGGCATTTTAAGCAAGGTAAAATTATTATAAATGTCTTAGGAATAAAATTTGTAATTTGAATGTTTTTAAATATAAATGTTTTTTTTTTAAATATTAAACTAATATCAGCTCGGATTTAATCCATTCAATCCATTTTCATGAATTTAAAGTACGTATTAAAAAAATTTTAATCCATTTTAATCCATTCTTGTTTGGGAAAGTTCAACTAAAAAGAACAGGCTCATAGATATAAGTAAGGTTATGTACCCGAGGATACCCTGATGAAAAATTTTGCTAAAATTATTCCACATTTTGAAATATTTCAGCAAAATTGCTGAAAATTTGCTGAAACTTCATTGAAAGTGAATTTTTCAGCTAATATATTGAAAAATCACTGAAATTTAATTGAAATTTCTTTGAAATTTTCTGAAATTTCTCTGAAATTCTTGTTGAAATTTGTCTTAAAATTTTGCTGAAATTTTTTTGAAATTTTGTAAAACATGAATTTTCAGCTAAATCGCTAAAATCGCTGAAATTAAACTGAAACTTTTTTAAAATGCTGAAATTTTGTTAAAGTGTTCCAAAACGTGGAATAATTTCAGCAACATTTTTCCACCAGGATATATAATATATTCCAAATGCATTTTGAACTTTTTTGTTTTATTGAATTTTATAATAAAATAATATAAACTATAGTCATATAGTTTCCAAATATTATACGTGTTAAAATCTTTTTTTTTCTTATTATGTAAGGGGAAAGTACAAAAGGGACAAATCTTCAATTTAACTCAAACGCAATTATAAATGAATCGATTAAGAAAATCGTTATCACAATGTAATGACTGTACGTCATGTTTTACCTTTACAAAGGTTTTATTGGAATATATGCGAAGAACGCTTCTAATCTTTAGCAGACGTGTAGCTATTTTTTCAATTTATTGGCTGCGTTCAGCAGACTCAACAGTTGAGTAAGCGCTCGCTGCTATATTGATATATTCTTTTAGATCTAAGATTCTGATTGGATGATCTAAAAGAATACACCAATAATGTCGCATGCTCCAACATGCCCAACACGCTCCAATATGTTCGTGTCACTGGAATCAATATGGCGACTAGATATTCACGTCATGTTAAAGCATACTCCATGGATCAATTAAAAGCACGCTCCATTTCTCATCTCAGATGG
>NW_017306049.1:1639642-1640185 GCF_001594115.1 Trachymyrmex septentrionalis | reverse complement strand
CATACTCCATGGATCAATTAAAAGCACGCTCCATTTCTCATCTCAGATAGTACGATTAGGGCATGTTACGCACGCATGCGTAATGATTGAAAACGTACGAGGTCTGGCTATTAAATAACGAGACTGCGCGCGCAGAAGGCGTCCTAGAGGGGTAGGGTGGGAAACGAATGCAGCGTTGGATAGCTGGAAGTGTCTACTATTCCAGTACGAAAACACGTTTTTGTCGTAGTAGTAGTATTTTTTCTATAGAGGTTAGAAACGAACTTGTTTTTTTCTCGTACCGATAACAATTTGTGACGAAAAACACGAGCAACGGATCAATGTGAAATTTCTCGTTAAATTAAAAAAAACTCCGACTGAGTGCTATAAGTTGTTGAAAGAGGCCTATGGTGATGAAACCTGGATATTCCAATACGATGTTGAAACTAAGCGGCAATGCATGCACTGGAAAACTCCTGCATCGTCAAGAATGAATAAAGCAAGGATGTCGAAATCAAAATTTAAAGCCATGCTAATCGTTTTTTTCGACATCAACGGCATCGT
>NW_017306049.1:1633390-1639268 GCF_001594115.1 Trachymyrmex septentrionalis | reverse complement strand
CTCGTTATTTAATAGCCAGACCTTGTATTACGATATATCGAAAAAAGTATTTCAGATTCATTTTGTATAAAAATACATTTAATAAATGCGTTTTTGATATAAATATAAAAATATAATATAATATTAAAATAAAATAATAAAATAAAATAAAATATAAAATAAAATAAAATAAAATATAATATAAAAATATAATATAACTTTTTTTATATTTATTAAAAACGTATTTATTTTGTATAAAAACGCTTTTCAAGTAATCGAGGTAACACAAAATACCCGAAACGAAACGAGACACATTTTCGATACGTTTGAGTGGTCTCACAGATTAGATTAAGTGACATACTCACTTGTCCTAAATCCGTTTGCGTTACTAAACATTGGAACACATGAATGCAACTGCTAGTGCTCCAACCGCCACCTTACCTGTGATCCAAGTGCTCTCTGAGTTCATTTGGAGCATGCAACACGAACAAACCTTCTGTTAACTTCAAGATTTTCTTTTATCTTTATTTAACATTCGGTGACCAAGAACAAAATGATATTCGAGTTGACAGAGTTAAATTTTAGAACGCAACCCTGAATGCGCCCAATGACTATCCATAGTAGAAGCATGGGTGCCGTTCTATAACGCGTATTGCCGTAGAGAAACCTTCTCTCTGGCTACATATAAATATCTATGAATACGCGTTCAGCTATACTAGTCATCGAACAGCACCTATGCTATCATTATAGGCAGTCATTGGATGCATTCAGGGTTGCGTTCCAAAATTCAATTCTGTCAACTCGAATATTATTTTATCTTTGTTAGTCACCGAATGTTGAATAAAGATAAAGGCCCGCATTCAGAATGCGCTTACAATGATGTTAGTGCGCTAACTGCTATAATTTACGTTACGCATATTATAGAATTTTAGAGATAAAAGCGCGCTTTTATTAAGAAAAGCGCATTCTGAATACGAGCCAAAAGATACTTGGAGTTAACAAAGTCAAGTTTTGGAACGCACCTCAGCAGACTCAATAGTTGAGTGAGCGCTCGCTGTTATTGGTGTAATCTTTTAGATCATCCAATCAGAATTTTAGATCTAGAAGAATATATCAATAGCAGCGAGTACTCACTGAACTGTTGAGTCTGCTGAACGCAACCAAATAAATTGGAAAAATGGCTACTCGTTTGCTGAAGATTAGAAGCGTTCTTCGCACATATTCCAGTAAAACCAGCTTTGTAAAGGTAAAACGTGACATACAATCATTACATTGTGATAACGATTTTCTTAATCGATTCATTTATAATTGCGTTTGAGTTAAATTGAAGATTTATCTCTTTTATATTTTCCCCTTACGTAATAAGAAAAAAAATAAAGATTTTAACACGTATAATATTCAGAAACAATACGACTGTGGTTTATATTATTTTATTATAAAATTCAATAAAGATTGGAAAACAGTTATTCCTTTCAAAAAAAGTTGGAAATGCACTTGGAATACATATCCTCAGGTACATAACCTTATTTATATCTATAGGCTTGTTTTTTTTTAGCTGAACTTTTGCACCAGTTCATTTTTCTTCCTCTACTTTCCTCCTGGAGAGAAAAGAAAGAACGATGAACTGGTGCAAAAGTTCAACCAAAAAGAACAGGCCTTATGTGTGCCTTCTAACAAGCGATACGGTGTAACACATTGATCATATCATTTTTATTTAACATAGGCAAATAAGAATGTAATAATCGATTGTGTCACACTGTGTCATTTGTGTTGCTTGTTGGAAGGTACACTATTTCTATCAATGTAGATTAACTTTAATCTCGGTTTAATTTGCTTTTATCTTTTTATAATTCTAAGGCCTAGTTTTACAATTCATAGTTAACTCTTAACCGAGGTTCAATTTATTCTTCATCTTTTTCCAGTTCTAAAATTGGAAAGAGATAATGAATAAGTTGAATCTTCGTTAAGAATTAACTGTGAGTTGTGAAACTGGGTCTAAGAATTAGAAAAAAAATTAATTAATTAAACCGAGATTAAAGTTAATTTACATTAGTAGAAATGAATAGGCAAATATTGGTCTCTTGTGTTTACGTTTTATTTATTTTGACAGATGTAATTTAACGAGTCCATTATGAAAAAGAACATTTAATGATATGATACGAGTTTAGACTGATGAGAACAAATCATCATATAATTATTAACATTAAATAAAAAACATTCTTGTTACTATCAAAAATTATTAAATTTCTTATCAAGTTAATAAAGTTATATTATTATTTTGGTTTTGCTTATGATGGTGTTTCTAGACTGAAAAAGATTTTGATGTGCAATAAGTAGAGTCAGATGTATATTTATAAATTTTTATTACAAGAAATATTTAAGCACTAAGATCTTGTTTTGATCAAATATAAGAACATTTATATATGTGTGCGTGTGTATGTATACACCTTATTATTAATTAATTAAGAACATAAATATGACAAATATTACTGATGGAAATTTGAGATTTATGTAATATGGATGACTTTTTATATAAATGAAATTTTGCTCCATAAAAGCAGCATTTGTGCATAATGTAATTGATACAAATTAAAATTTTTTACCTTATATAAAATGTTTAGTAAAATATTTGATATATTTAGATGTTTCGTCAAAATAAATGTAATAAAATGTATAAAAAAATTAAGTATTATTTAATAAAGGATTTATAAATAAATATAGTAAAACTGAATGTAGATAATTTATATATTTTTAATGGAAGGTATTATTTAGACTTTGTTTAATGATACTTCTCTAGATATCAAAACAATGGCAGTCAACTGCTGCTTCTCTGAAAGAAACACTTATCAATCAACCAGCTACGAGAGTTACGACTTTGGATAGCGGAATGAGAGTTGCCAGTGAAGATAGTGGAGCTGCAACAGCCACTGTTGGTCTTTGGATAGATTCTGGCAGTCGATATGAGACAGATGACAACAACGGTGTTGCTCATTTTATGGAGCACATGGCTTTCAAGGTAAAACTAATTAATGTCACTAATAAATAATAATATTTTTAGTTGTGGTTTTTAGTGTAGATTTCTAATGATTACGTATAATGATTATCTATGATCACTAGAGTGAATGATAAAACTGTGATATATAACTAATGGCTGTACAGTCTGGGCCAAGCGTGTAAGGCAACAAATTGATGTAAAAGTTCTACATTTAACAAAAATAAATTAAAAAATAGTTTTATTGAAAAATATTTGTATAACAGTTAGTTTTAATATATATTTAATGCGCGGATAGTCTTAAGCATAGTCTACAATAAGTTGCCAATGCACCGTTGCCGGTCGCAATGCATCACTAATTGACGCTTCTGATTGACTGTTACTAAGCATTGCGACTGGCGACGAAGTGTTTATAACTTATTGTAGACTACGCTTAAAGGATTAGGACACTCGTCCGGAATACAAGATATTCGGCTCGATTCCCGGTATTTTTTGCAATAAAAAGTGATCCCAAAATCGTCTGTTTTTGGATCCTCGATTTTGGGACTGAACTCTATGTGCAATGGTACCTTATAATGAAACATTAATCACAGAGAAGTTTCAACTTGAGGTGACAATTGTTTTTAGAGCTGCGAGGGGAGGTGGAATCGAAGTCTGTTGAATTATCATAGATCTGCAAGTTTGGTATTTTATGAAGCTTTTAAGAAGAACGCTCATTCATGTGGAAAACCAGTAAGCTCTGTGCGTAAAGTACGTTTATCTCACTTTATTCATGTACTATTACTAAAGTGAGACAGACATATCCATCACGCATGGCTGTCGCGTCAGCCGCCCCTCTCCAGCATTAGCATAGGAAAGGCTCACTCCAATATGTATATAGCTCACTGTGGTGGACTTCTGCAAGTACAGAGTCTTGCGTAAATGACGCCTTGAATGTAAAAAAAATCAGATTTTCGCATAGCCGTAATATGCCTAACACACACATGACACCCCCTTCAGCTATAGTAACAATTGTTACCTTAACCTGAAACTTCTTTGTAATTAATGTTTCATTGTAGGGTATCATTTGACACACAGTTTAGTCCAAAAATTGAGGGCCCAAAAACGGGCCCTTTTTTGGAGTTACTCTTTATTTATAGTTTTTCAGCACATTAATCTTTCTAATATGATGCCTGATTGAACATCTAATTATTAAAAATTGCTTGTCAATTTAATTTAATTCGTGATATTATTACAGTAGTTTAATTGCGTTTAATGATCCGCAATTCGGCGCGCAGTTCGAATGACTACGAATGTGATATATATGGCATGTACATGTATAGTACATATATAATTCACATTGAATTATGTATTTAAGCCAGAGCTGGGATTTAGTTGCACATTTCGATCGATTTTCAGCTGGTTCCTGTTCCTCACTTCATCAACCTAAATGCTGATCGGCATTTAGATTGCGCAAGGGTTGATGAAGTTAGCAAACTGAGTTGAAAATTGACTGAAATGTGCAACTAAATCCCAGCTCTGATTTAAGCATTAAAAATCCAGTTTCAACCATTAGTATAGGCATCTAATTTCTAGTATTGATTGTGTTCTCACATATGCGACATAAGCAAGATTCTTATTGTTAATATATATTTTATTAGCTTTTTTCTTTAGATTTTATTGTTGCTTAAAAAAAAAGGATAGACTTATTATATTTTATCTTATTATATACTTATTATATATTATACTTATTATTATTACTTATATTATATATTATATATTATGATCAAGGTTGTAAGAATTATATAATTTTTATATTTAGCTTTTTCATTGAATTATTTATTATGTTTCTATTGATACTAGAATCTTTTGTTGACAGGGTACTGCTAAACGATCTCAAACTGATTTGGAATTAGAAATAGAGAATATGGGAGCACATCTGAATGCTTACACAAGTCGAGAACAAACAGTATTTTATGCAAAATGCTTGTCACAGGATGTACCAAAAGCTATTGAGATTCTCAGCGATATTATACAAAATTCGAAGCTAGGTGAAAATGAAATTGAAAGGGAACGTGGCGTTATCTTGCGCGAAATGCAGGAAGTTGAAACGAATTTACAAGAAGTTGTATTTGATCATTTGCATGCCGCTGCGTATCAAGGTACAGCTTTAGGACGGACAATACTGGGGCCTACTAAAAATATCAAATGCATTTCGCGAGATGATCTTGTTGAATACGTGAAAACTCATTATGGACCATCTAGGTAATTCTCGTTGATTGATTTATGTAGTTAAGGCTCCTGAGTATTCATTTCCAGTCATATTGAATCATGATAAGCGAGAAATGTGTCATAAACGACACGTTAATTTTTCTTACATGCCATTTGTAAATAAAGAGAATTTGGATGAAATGAAATGATGAGATCGCTTTAAAACACTTGTAAAAATGGACGGAAACTATCTTTATCTTCAGTCAATAAATAATCGTAAAAGCCATATAAAATGCGTTTATTAGTTTTTACTTAAGGACGTTCTCTGACTGCAGTTGTGCTCAACCTAATGAGTACATTAATGCTCACCATTATGAAAATTTTTATAAAAATTTATTTCATTTTTATATAGTATAAAATATTTCATAAGTGTAAATGTGTTTATACAAGTTTTTTTATACAATATAAAATGCTTTCCGCCTTTGCTATTGTCACCGGTCGAAAAAACAGTGATTTTTGCTACTTACTTTGCTCAATGATTTCTTAAAAACGAATATCGGAAGCTATATTCAGACAAATTTCATATTATTCCTTATGATATCAAGTTTTTATGTTTCATTGTTTCAAAAAATTAAGAAAATTTTTTTTACAGTGAATAAAAAGACCACTTTCGAATAAGCTTTAGATAGGGATCCTATGTGTATACATGTATATATA
>NW_017306049.1:1629157-1633290 GCF_001594115.1 Trachymyrmex septentrionalis | reverse complement strand
TATATTATATTATATATATGTGCATATATATAAAATGTATATATATATAAAAACAAAGTTAAAGCGTTAAAAAAAATATATATATATTAATAAACGCTTCAACTTTTTTTTTAAGTGGAATATTTCGATTTTTAATCCCGCTCCGGGTATTGAGTTTTAAAGCACATATATTCACACATACATAATTAGGATATAAGCTTATTCTATAAATTTCAGAAAAATCTACACTCAGGAGCCTTAATATTTATTAGTAATTAGAAAATTCAAATCTCAATTTTTTTTTAGATTTGTATTGGCTGGCGCTGGCGGTGTAGATCACAATCAATTAATCGAGCTTGCCGATAAGTATTTCGGCAAAATGACAGAACCGGAATATGATGTTATACCAGATTATATTAAAGCTTGTCGCTATACTGGTTCTGATATAAGAGTTCGTGATGATTCGATTCCTCTCGCCCATATTGCGATCGCAGTTGAAGGTATTAGCATTGTTAATATTGCAGATAAATTGTAACATGTTATAGAACAATGAATGCATTATTTAGGTGCTGGATGGGCTGAGGCAGACAACATTCCTCTTATGGTCGCGAATACTCTTATAGGAGGATGGGATCGTAGTCAAGGAGGAGGCGTAAATAATGCAAGCAATTTAGCTAAAGCTTGTGCAGAACAAGGCTTGTGCCACAGTTATCAGAGTTTTAACACATGTTACAAAGTATGTGTTAAATAAGGTCTGGTTTTTCATTTGCTGATTAACTTATGGTTAAACAACCTGTAGACCTATTCTATAACTTTTAACGACAGTTCGGCATCTTTATACAATCAGTATGGTTGCGTTTGGAAACGTCGTTCGGATGCCTTGGATTTATTATTTGTCCTTGTTTAACATTAAATGTTGAACAAGGACAGACGATGAATCCGAGACATTGGAGATATCCGAGTGACGTTTTCGAACGCAGCTGCTGTGTTGCTCAGTTTTTTCACCATGTAAAATACTTGCGCAACAATATCCCTAGCTAATAAAATTACTGTAAAAAGTTACTGAATAGAACTACTGATGTTTCATCCAATGAACTTGACTTATTACATCATTATAGGATGCATTCGGAACATCACCTGGATACCTCTCTTATCCTTGTTTAACATTGAGTGAACAACAAAGATAAAACGATAGGCACTCGGGTGATGTTTTCAAATGCAGCCATAATTGAAGTTTATTGGATAAAACATCAGGTTGTTTAATTATAAATTAACCAGCAAATGAAAAATCAAGCCTAAATATTACTAATTTTCATGTAAAACATGATTATAATAATTAATGCATATTGGATCAATGAATGCATTATTTTTTTATTTTGCAGGATACAGGACTTTGGGGTATATATTTCGTTTGTGATCCCATGAAATGTGAAGATATGTTATTTTGTATTCAACAAGAATGGATGAAACTGTGCACGGCAGTTACTGAAAAAGATGTTGCACGTGCAAAGAATATTCTGAAAACAAACATGTTTTTACAGTTGGATGGAACTACTGCCATTTGTGAAGATATTGGCCGACAGATGCTTTGTTATAATCGCCGTATTCCACTCCATGAACTCGAAATGAGGATAGATGTATGTAGTTTTTATTGTATAGATCAAAATGTATCAAAATATTTAATACAAAAAGAGTAAACATGTGGTTTGTAACAAAATCTTTTTATGAAAATGTTTGAGATATATCTTAACATGTGATATATAATTTATATTTCAGAGCGTAACTGCTGAAACTATTCAAAATGTTGGTATGAAATACATTTTCGATCACTGTCCAGTAGTCGCAGCAGTTGGTCCTGTTGAAAATTTACCAGATTATAATAATATTCGTGCAGCTATGTATTGGTTAAGAGTGTAACTATTTTTAAGCATCAGTTAGTGAAATTTTAATATTAATTAGAAATAAAATGAAACTACGATATGCATATATGTGCTTCTGATAAAATATCCGTGCGAATTGATAAATATTAATAAATATAATTTCTAATCGAATATAAAACTTGTATTTCTATGTGAAATCGTAGTTTTATTTTATCATTTATTTACCAGATTATAATAATATTCGTGGAGCTATGTATTGGTTGAGAGTGTAACTATTTTTAAGCATCAGTTAGTGAAATTTTAATATTAATTAGAAATAAAATGAAACTACGATATGCATATATGTGCTTCTGATAAAATATCCGTGCGAATTGATAAATAGTAATAAATATAATTTCTAATCGAATATAAAAATTGCATTTCTATGTGCAATGATTCTAGTTTTATTTTATCATTTATCAAGCAAATATTCATTAATGTATATTGTTTGACGAAAATAAATCATAATTGAAAATACATTTTAGATAGTTTCTCAGTATTATTTAACTTAAAAAATAAATATTAATGCAAGAGCTTGTAGAATCATTTTTTAATTTAACATTAAAAATACGCAATCATTAGTGATTGTTAATTTAATAGTAATAATGTAATCTTCTTACGGACTTAAATTCAACAACAAAAAATCCAAAAAAATCAGGGCGAATAAGAGTCAGCGTGATAGTTAATATGCAATTTTAAATCTTTATTCCAAAAAATAGTATGTTTTAATTTATTTTGGAATCATCCTCACATACAATTTCAAAATATCAATTCCTTCATGTCCAAGAAAAAATCATCATTAGATTAATAGATTAATTAACAGATTGATATTGTAATCTATTCGAAACATTAAATTATCTTATAAATATTTCCAAACCATTCTATCCAACAAGTTACACAAATTAACATTATAAAACTGGTAACTCACCTCAAGACAGAAGGAATTCGTCTCGACATTGAATCAAAACCAATTAAAATTTATTATTACTAAAGAGTATCAAGTTAAAAATAGCATGTTGATCGCAAGCTCGAACGAAACATGACTAATACATTTAATAAGTAAGACATGTCAGGTCAAGGAAAATAAAAAGAAAAAAGAACAACGTCAATACATAAACAATAATTTGTAACCGACAAATTGTAATTATTTAATGTCTTTCAATAATTGTATATAAGTTTGATGTACGCTCTCTGTATCTGAGCGTAAATTGAGACTATTTTGTTGCATGAGTATATGAAGGCACTCAGATATTAAACGTTTGTTAAAAAAACGCTTTTCATCTAATATCGCGACATTCTCCCAATCAAAGTCATGTTCAAATTCAATCCGATGTTCTGTGATCACCGATTGGTTGTTATTATTCCGATTATGATTACGATGCTCAACCAATCTAGTTTTAAGTTTTCTTCCTGTCCAACATAAGACATCGCAGGATTTACACATGAGATTTTATACATTTTTTGTCTTTTCTCTTGGGAGGATGTCTTTATGTCCCTTGATCAAACTATTTAATTTATTTAATAGTAAAAGTTAATTTAGTAAAAGTTAATTTAGTTAAAGGTTTTACTAATTCTTTTGAATTTGTCTGAAATTTTTGAAATATAAGGTAGTACAAAGAAATACAATCCCTCTTGATTTCTTCACTTGATTCTTTCTGTTGTATCTATTATACCTTTATGAATGAGAATTTTTAAACATTTTTAAACATTTAATATTAACATTTAGTATTAAAAATTAAATCAATCGGATAATCATTTTTTAATACGTACTATTTTTTGGAATAAAGATTCTATTTTCTGGAATAAAGATTTAAGATTGCGTATTAACTACCAAGCTGACTCTCATTCGCCTTGATTTATTTGGATTTTTTGTTATTAATTTAATATTATATTTCTTGTATAAAAGACATGATTCTAAAAATTTTTGACTTCAATAATTATGTTTATTATGCTGACAAATATTTGTTTTTTCATTTTTTTTATTTTCTTTATTTTTATATTATAGTATTCTCGTTATTCTTTAGTAAGTAAGAAACGTTATTATTATTATTATTATTAGGCGTCAGGAACTCGAAAGCTCATTGCCGCAAATACCAAATCCCGCCACTGTTCCCGTCCCTGAGCCAGATCCCTCCATTTGTGACCCTCGTACCCCATTTCGTTAAGGTCCATTCTAATATTATCCTCCCATCTACGTCTTGGTCTTCCCAATGGTCTTTTCCCATCCGGTTTACC
>NW_017306049.1:1615806-1628777 GCF_001594115.1 Trachymyrmex septentrionalis | reverse complement strand
GTTATTTATTAGTGTTTCTTTATTATCTCCCAACAAAGCAATATCGTCCGCATATGTTAATATTTGTGTTGTACCGTTCAACTGCAAACCATCATTACTCTTCTGCATTTCTTTAATAGCATATTCCAATACTAGATTAAACAGAAGAGGTGACAATGCATCCCCCTGCTTTAATCCGCTATGAATATTAAAAGTTTCCGACATTTGATTACCCATTCTTACTCTATCTCTAAGGTTAATATTTCTAATTAATCGATCTAATTAATCGATAAAATATACATTCATCTTGTCTCTAAATTTATTGTTTATATAATTTGGAATATTAATATTTCATGTGTGTGTAATACTATTATTGGAATGCAAATTTATGACCTACAAGCGTATCAAGCTAGATGGAGTTAAGCGGGGAGCACAGACTCTTGCATACCGCATAACACATAAAACTTAAGAAATTCAAGCAATTATAGTTCTTTATTTCATGAAAAGGAAGGAAATGAAGGACTTTGATTCACTTTCTTATGCATTACATGTTATGCGTTTTGCAAGAGTCTGTGCTCCCCGCTTTAGGGACAAGAGATTTCAATATTTCAGGTGTTGAAAATTCTGGATGCGGCGCGCATGTACTTGTTTTTCGCGATTTATTTTTTGCCTTCGTTTTCCGTCTTTTTGTTTGTCACAATTACAAGAGTTTTCATAGCAAAACAGTTGTGTCTCCTTATTGTGCATTAGAATAGAAACTACTAAGGGCACGCTTTCAAGACAACAACGTGTCTAATATTTTAAATAACAATTATAAAATAATATTTAAAAAAATTTTCCAAAACAAATGAACTATTACAAAAGATATATTGTAATGTGATAGATAAAAATAATTTCTATAGATCTGTTCGCGTTGTTTGTACTTTTTGTACTCAGCATCTTCGCTTTCTTTTTTTTCAACACCCAAATATGTATTTATCTCATTTTAAGCTCCTAAGTATTTAGCTAAGAACTTTGCGTTGACAGTAGCGACACAAAATCAGACGGCAGTCTGACGTAGCCACACATTCAAACACGAATCTATGTACGTGTGTTCGCCTTCAACGCGCCGAGAGTGAACGAGACAGCGAGCTCCTCACACTAGTTGCTTGTTTTAAGCGATCGAAAATGCTTTCTCGACCGCTCGGCGGCCCTCGGCATCAATAAGGAACGAGGGGCATTCTAAATAATATAAGTTTTAATAAAGTGTAGTAATAGTGTATCCCTTCCATTAATCCAGAATTGTATAAATTATGTTAAAACGCAATAGTTAAACGAGATATTTAATTGTTAACGATTTTTCATGCGCGTTATATACGTCCTTCATAAATTCGAGTAGCAAGAGTATAATTCAGTAGAAGTAAAATTTTACCGGAAAAAAATTATAAATCACCATTTCTCTTCTCGAAAATCTTCAAAAGGCTATTAGAAAAGAAATGCGTATGTTTGAGACTCGAGACTTGTGAAGAAAATATGCGAAAAAAATCGAATAGTTGCAAAAAGCATGTTTTTCTCTTATAAAACGAAAGATATTGATTGTATAGAAAAAAGTTCGATATAAAAAATATAGGTATTCGAAATACTTACAAAATGAAACGTGGAACATTAAAATTAATCTATTAGTTAAGTAGAAAAAAAATAAACATCAAAAAAGTCTTTTCTTTCTCGCTCTCTGTTGCTCATTGAAATTTAAACGTTTTGAAATTCGCGTAAAATGTACCTCTCGTAATGACGAACAAATTTTGTGTTATTAAATTTTGTGTTATATTAAATGTTACTTAATTTTTGTAAAAAGCTATTTGTTCACTAAAAACCTGTAAAAAACTTAATTTCTTCATCTTTAAGCAGTCGCACAGTAATTTATAGTGGTAATTTTTCTTCTTTAAGAGTTGCATTATCACGTACACTTAATAACAAATCGATTTTTTGCAATTAAACTATAAAATTATAAAACGACTTTGAAAAGTGGGTATCTTTTTTGTATACAAAAAAATGGAATAATTCCATTAATATGCATCATATCAAATAGCCGTGTAAAGCATTCGACAGCTGATATTTTTCTATGAATTTAAAAAAAAAAGGTTACCCTCTGATTATTAGAAGCCGAAATAATTTTTTTTTTAAATCACTGTGGCTCTAATTTAAGATTAAGAGTTTCTGGCACCAATTTGTTAAGGAAGAATTTGCTGTTAAAATTCTCAAATTTTTTGCTGTCGAAAAAGTTTGTTTAAAACCATCGGAAATTGAACAACGCGAGCGAGGCAACACTCTGAGCGGAATGAAGAAAGCCGGCGCATGATCGAGTGGAGAAAGATCGGGCCGCTCGGCGACTCGCGCGTATCTGATTTCGGGCGTTAAAATTTGTTAAAATTACATTTTCTCAGCAATAAATTGACATAGAAACATGATTTTTTTCTTAATCTGGAGTAGCTCGATGAGCTATAAACAAATAACTTAACCAAATGTTTCGTAATTGTAACCATGAAATTTTTAGTTCTTCTTTTCTTGAATTTTTATTTTTTCGGTTTGTTATTAAAAAATCATGTTTGAGTGCATGTTTGGAGTGCATGTTTCATTAACAAATTTAAGTCACATGAGCTATGTTTCCTTATTTAATGTGCTGTAAAAAGTGTCCAATTGAATGTACGGAATTATAAGTACAAAATTGTTTTTGTGAATTTCCAGATGCAAATATGATGTATGTAAACAAATAATTAATAAATAATTTGTCAAATGTTAGCATAACTGTTAAAGATATAACATTAACTTTTGTAAATATAAAAGTAAATTAATGTTATACAAAAAATATATTTTGTAACTATCTTTTTTCAACAGTTACGCTAATATTTGACAAATTAATAATAAATAAAATATAACGACAATTGGCAAAATAAAACAATATATAATAACGACTAGTAACAAGTACATTCAGATCTTAGATTAAAATATATGTAAAATAATATAATAAATACTATATAATAAAAACGTTTCGACTCTACAGAGCTTTTTTTATCAGTTTATAACGTAATTTATGTCTTACATACTAACGCATACTCTAGCCATTCCATATCATCCTCCAGATAGCAGTCTATAACCATTGACTTAGATTTAGATTTCCATCATTGCACCATATTTTTTAGTGAAATTTAGTTAGATGTATAAAATTTTTTCTTTTAAAACAAATCCTTGTTTATCAGCGAAGATCGTTTTTGTCCAAATTGATGGTAATAGTCATGTATATAAAAGATCTAGTAAATCAATGTATTTAAAAAGAAACTATTATTTAAATTAAACTCATAAAATTTTTTTGAATCTAGTAATAACTTACAGTTATGATGTAAAATAATTAACTTTAGGAATTAAAATTGAAGATATCTGGAGATGGCATTTTATATTCTATCTATTACTCTATTCCAAGAATGATTGAGAATGTCAGCTCGACAACGAAACAATATTTATGTGTGTTGAATTTTAAATTATAGTTACTTAACATATATTGTAGAGTCCCTATAAGAGGGTCAATATGAAACAAAATGGCGTCTAACAGGGATCCTATTAGAGAAGGGTTTTAAACTCTCTACTACGTAGAGCATAGAGTCATGGTGAAAGTTTTGATTAATGAAGTGATGAAATTATTTTATATGTATCAATAAAATTATAAATAAATAAGTCTATACATTATCATAAAGATTTTGAATTAAAAATATATAAAAGATACAGATATTATGTGGTAGGAACATTCTAATCTTGTCATCAATCATATAATTTTAATGTTTTTTTTCGCAGAAAACATGACTAAAACATGATTAAAACATATTGTCAAAAAGAACATTTAAAATTACTAATATATAGCAGTTCGACGATGGCATTTTATCATAAAATAAAAGTATTGTTAAATAAAATGTTATTTCATTACTGTTTCATATCATCACTATTTCAATTCCAAAAGTGTAAAACAAGTTCAGCTATAGAAAACAGATATACTCGTACAGTTCAGCTATAGAACATCTACTTCTGTTAATATTTTGTAATTTAACAAAATTCTGCTTGTCAATATTATTAATTTAACGAAAATTCTACTCTCACAATTTCTAAAATTTAAATCACCGCATTTACGATACTCAAAGTGGGGATATAATAGCATCGATGATTGGTTGCGCCAATTTTATTTCAAAGCCAATGAAAATTTTGACAAGATTGATGCGACTCTCTTATAGAGACTCTAATAAATATATTGTCTATTGAAACGCATATAGTGGTGAGTATCGGAATTAGCTACTTATAATCTGAAAGTTAAAATTTTAAAATTTCAAAATAAAATTCAACCAGCATTTTCGTATCTTTTTTACAATTAATATCATTTTCTTGTTTATTTGTGTGTATCATCTCTGCAATCAGTCTTTTGTTGTAATTACGTTCAAAATTCAAAATTTTTACATTCTCTCAATCAAAAATATGATTAAAAGTATGTTCAAAATATGTTCAGAGATAAACGAATGTTTACATGGATCAAATTTCATATTATTTTTGTTCTTTTAGTCTCATTTTAAGTTGCTTTTTTATTTGGCCCACATATGAAGCATTGCACTCTTTACAATTGATTTTATAAATTAGATGATTACTATTACATGTCACTTTTCAGTTTTGTCTTTTTGGACCTTTATGAATTTACTAAGTTTATTAATAGTCCGAAAACCAATGATAGTTGTTTTTTATTAAAAGTCGACGTTGCTAACTCCTATACTGCTCTTATGTAAGGGACTACTGCAACATATTTTTTTGTTGCATTGATCTTATTTTCCTCTTCTAACGAATTTACAAATTTAGATTTATTTACGAATAAATTTTTTAGTCTTTTATTAATGACGTTATAAATGAGTTCCAGAGGGTAACCATTGTCTAACAACATTTGTTCGGCAAATTACTTAATTATTTGTTTACATATGTCATATTTGCATCTGCAATTAAATTCACAAAAACAATTTTGTACTGATAATTCTGTACATTCAATTGTTCTGTACATTCAATTTTTACAGCATATTAAATAAAGAAGCACCACACCATGATAAATAGCTGAACTTATAGGCAAGAAAAAGTAATATTTTGACGACGAAATTTATGTTGCGTATCATTTTGTTATTATTTGCTTAATTGTGAAAATGTGACTTGTTTCGTACTTATCAAAGTCGTAATTATCGAAAAATTAAAGTTATTTTAAAATTTTATATATAAAAGCGTATTTTTTATTCGTTTCAACAGCTGTCAGACCGTGTGTTTCTGTCCGAATATAGGCTTATTTTATGTGCCTTTTATGAGGATTTACTGACTATCAAGGGAAGAGAGGACAGTTTCCGTCGATTTTTACAAGTTTTAAAGCGATCTCGTCAATTAAATTTATCCAAATTGTCTTTACTTACAAATGGCACGTAACATAGCGTTTCGATATACTGCACTGTCAGTAATGATATTGTGATGTCATAAAGCAGTGCTGCAAAACCATTCCGATATTGATAATACTATTTTTATGCTTAGCTGGAGCTGTTATAACGAAACGGTGTTCGCAGCACTGCAAATAATCTAAAAGAAACCATGGCTGCAAAACTTGTGATATTGTTAGAATTAGCGAAGCATTTAATAGATTCAGATAATGAATATTGAGACAGAAGAAATTAAATCGTTATTGGTAATAATTTTGCATGAGAAATGTCTAATGCTACATGCACGTTGTAAAAATTATGTGGAAGATGTATCATCATACAAAGACACAGAATTTAAAATGCATTTTCGGTAAATGAATGTAAATATTATGGAAAAATTTAATTAATTGTATAATTAATTAAATGTTTTTGTAATATTATATATAATTAATTATTCAGACAGCACAGTAACGTTTTAAAAACATATTTAAAACTTACATGTTCATTCGTACTAAATCCATGGACGTTTGGAACCCAGATTGAAACCAAGTCTGGATGTCCAATGGATGTCCTATGCTGTCTGAGTATATATAAATAATTTATAGATAGATTTAAAAAAGATATAATAGGATGTGAACAGAAAAAGATGTAATAGAAAATATGTGCATAAAAAATTTGTTAGTGGGAATTAGCATTTAATGTTTCCAATAATGTTAAAATTATAATATTTGTTAAAATTATTATAAATTGTACAATAAAAGTACTGCAGTTAATTCATAAGTTATGAAGAAAAACTGTCAAAGTAATATAATATGCATTGTTTTAAAATGAAAGTTTCGTAGTACTTTCCAATTTTTATTGGAATTGTTAAAACCAAGATTGGGTAAACAAAGTAGCAAATTTGGTAGACATTCAATATCACCTGAAAAACAGTTATTTATAGCCATATGGACTATGGCTACACCAAATTCATATAGGTAAAAATAAATATACACATAAACTGTTAAATTATAAATTTATATTAAAATATTTAACAAATGAACTATTTAGATGTGTTTCAGATAGATTTGATGTCGGCAAAGCTACTTGGCACAGTGTTCAAAGAGTAGTGAATGCTTTATATGCAAATGTGACAAAATTTATTCGACGGCCGACCAGAGAGGAAGCAGAAGAAACTATAGAAATAATTCAACGAAATCATACGTTTTCAGGAGTCATAGATGTGATAGATGGCACACATAAACTTACTGCTCCAAAAGACCACAATGAGTCTTATGTTAATAGAAAAGGATTTCATTCGATTCAGCTACAAGTCGCTTCTACTTTTACAGATTTGTATATTTTATTAATGTCTTCCTTTATCTTTTGATATTTTAAATCTATATACATATTTAATGTATTGAAAGTATTAAGTACATCTGATTTCTAAAAATTGAAATTTTATTTCAAAGAATTCGGAAATTCACATTTCTTTATTTTAATTAATTTGTGATGCAGATCTAAAATTTATAGACTGTTACGCGGGCCAAGTTGGTTCTGTGCACGATATGTCTTTAGACTATCGAATTTTGAAAGCATGTATAACGATAAAAATTTTCCACATAGTCATATATTGGGCGATGCAGCATACCGTATCTTACTTAATGGTACCGTTCAAAGACAACGGTCATTTGCCTGAAAGACAAGTTTATATCAATAGACGTCTCTCTACCGTCAGAATAAAAATGGAACGATCAATAGCTCTGTTAAAAAGTGACTTTCAAAGTCTTTTAGACACACTTCCAATGCAGAGAACAGATTTAATTCCAAAATACATAATTGCATATTGCATTCTACACAATATCTGTTTATTAAAAAATGATATAATCGTTATTCCTATCATCGTTAATAATGAAAGTAATATTACGGAACAGTCGAACACATTAGAAAGTAATACTTCACAAAGGGAAGATATCGATAAAAGAAATTGCATGTATGCTATAGCGCAATATAATTGTTGAGTAAATAATATAGATTTTATATTAGTTAGTTATAATATAGTTTTAAAGAAGATTAAATATAAGTTTAAGGTCGGTATTTATAATCTTTTCTTATTTTTGAGACCACCTTTAGTAATAACCTTAAGATAATAGTTTTAAAATATCATAATAAATAACAATAAATAAAGGGCAAAGTAAGAGTCAACACATTTTTTTAAAAGTCATACAATTAAAAGAATAAAATACATGTACAGAAAAGTAAAATAAAATATATAATAAAAAATATAATAAAAATAAAAATAAAATACAAAATAATATTACAAGTTTCGACTATCGGATTGAGCCTCCTTCAGACGTTAAAAACATTTCGGAAAAGACGGTAAACAATAATTATCGCAAATGTTCACAAATTAATAATAATCGCAATACGGGTGAATCTCGATGTAGAACTCGACATTATTCACGTATGATAAGTCAGTCAAAAATGTGTCATATCTCTTAAAAAGTTCTAGTTGGTAAAAAAAGGAAAAAGACTTCTTGTGAAAAAGTGAATGAAAATATATTAATAACCGGAATTAGATAAGAAATAAAAACTCACCAAAAAAACCACATGTGTAGATTATTCAAACAAATGTGTCCATAAAAGTATAACAAATAGTCATTGTAATACAAAAAGACAAGCAAAATATCATAAACCAATCACAGAACTGTATTAGCATCTTAAGATATTGCTTGAGACGATCATAAAATAAGAAACTACAAATACGAGCATTATGAATGCCGGCTTAAGATAGATCTCATATAACTTAAATATACAAATAGAATAATTTTAATATAAATTTAATATAGGTTTACATTAACCAAACATTGTTACAAATAAGTACATTATAATTATATTAATACTAAAAATGAAGAACTCCTATGGCATTACCAATCTTTCTATACATCCTTCTTTTTAATTTACATATATTGAAACCTAGATTTTTTAATCTACGTAGAAATGGGCATAAATGTTCTAATTTAGAATAATAAGAAAAATATAAGTATATAAGTTAGCTCAATAATGTTGTCAAACTTGTGAAATTACAATAGTATTTTCTTCATTTTAATTTACTTTATTTTTACAAAATGTGGATTTGTCCTTTATTTATGTAATAATATTACCATTATTTTTAACTAACATTTAACTAACGTATTTTTAACTTACTTCCTACAGATTGTATGGTATTTCGTTTAGCTTTTTCCAGTAATTGGGTAGCAAAATTTATATCTGCAAATTAAAACAATATTTAGATTTATGACAATTGTAATCCTTAATTGTCTTTATACCTGTTCGTGCTTTCTCCGCATCCAACCTGTTTATAATTATTTTATATTCCTTATTATTTTCAACATCTATGAGACAGATTTCTTCCAAGGACGCCGCTATGTTTCTACTGCAAATGCCTCATCTTGCCAACTGCAATAATGTAAGCAGGAAATGACGACAAAATCTATAACGTCGTATACATATAACAATACTCTTAAAGTTTACTACATTATATATTGGAATGGCATTCGCACTATTGCTAATGCTGGCAGTGCATATCAGAATGCACCCATAAATTAACGTGTCATTTCTCGCTTCTGATGTCATGATTCCAACATAGCCGCCGCAATTAATCAGCCTTAAGGGTACGTTTCCACTAAGCGCGTCACGCGTCGCGTCGTCTATCGCGTCACGACGCGGCGCAAAAGAAGTTCAAGAATAGTCATACTAATTTACGCTGAACGCGTTACCGTAAATCAACGCAATGCATGATCGAGCATATAACCTAGAATTATGGAGGCCTAGAATTATTGGCAGCATTTATGAACGAAAATTTTTGGCATGATACTATTGCATAGATGAATGAAACTTATGGAAAAGGAAAATCGAAGGTTTTATCGATTCTGAGAGCGTTCCATACTTAAAACGAGACCAACTCATGGGAACTGAAAACATTTGATACAGGAGCTCCGCTTATATGATCATGAAACTTACTTCAACTTTATGAGAATTATCACAAACTTTTGAAGAAATTCTTTCTTTGGTTGAATCATAGCTAATACGACAAACAACAAATTTTCGAGAACCAATCTGTGTAGAAACTCAATTATCATTAACAATTCAGTCAATTTGTCTTTAGAATCTTTTATCTCTAGAATGTCGAGCAAAATTACGATGCGTCACGTAAACAGTCGCGCGTTAAATGATACAATAAAATGGGGATGTTTTGATTGATTAACTCGTGACGCAAACCGACGACGCGACGCGTGACGCGCTCAGTGGAAACGTACTCTTAAGTCTAAAAATTTTTGGGGATTTTATAAGCAACGCAAACAGACCTTATATAAAAATAATTTTTATTTAAACTATAGAAGCCTATTATCAATGCCTTAATCTGCTATGAGCTAGGTCGGGTATGTCACACTCAACTGATTTTGACTTATGATTTTTATTTACTTTAACTTGATTAAATTTTTAATAAATACAATTTTCTTATAATTCTGAATATTTTATATATAGATAAAAGGGAGCATACAGCCATAACACTAGATGTCTTAAGCGAAAGTCATATACTTAAAATTATAATACGAGGGCAAGTCAATAAATTTTTAGAAAAACATAGCAAAACACATTTTTTTTATCAATTTATTTTTATTTCTCAACATAGTCTCCTTTCAGCTCGATACACTTGACTCCAACGATTCTCCAACTTTTTCAAGCCGTCTGAATAATATGGTTTGTCCCTTCAAAATAAGCCTCTGTTTCAACGATGAGCTGCTCTCTGGTGGTGAATCTCTTTCCTCCGAACCATTTCTTCAGGTTTGGAAGCAGGAAATAGTTGCAGGGGGTTAAATCTGGCGAATATGCTGGATGGGGAAGCAATTCGTAGCAGAATTCGTTGAATTTGGCCATTGGTGCACGTGTGAACCTGTGCATTGTCTTGATGGAAAAGCACTTTCTTCTTCGTCAAATGGGGACGTTTTTTTCTTTAAAATGTTGCTGAAACGGTCCAATAAGGCTGCGTAGTAATCGCCATTGATCATTTGCTTCGATGGAAGGTAATCGATATGAATTATACTGCGTACATCCCAAAAAACTATCATCTTTCCGGCTGACTTCACGGTCTTCGCCTTCTTCGGAGCTGATTCACCCGGTGAAGTCCATTGTTTTGACTGTTCCTTTATCTCGGGTGTAAAGTAATGAATCCATGTTTCGTCCACAGTAATGAATCGACGCAGAAATTCATCTGGATTACGTTGAAACATCTCCAAACATTGTTTTGAAATCGTCACACGGTCGCGCTTATGGTCCACAGCGAGCAAACGCAGCATCTATCTTGCCGATAGCTTTTTTATATCCAATTGTTCGTGCAAAATTGAAATCACTGTGTCATGTGATATGCCTGTGGCCTCAACAAGTTCGCGCACTTTCACTCGTCGATCAGTCAAAACAATATCGTGGATTTTATCGATGATTTCTGGCGAAGCAATCTCAATTGGACTTCCCGAACGAGGTGCATCATATGTGGATGTACGACCACGTTTAAATTCATTCACCCAATTGTATACAGTCGCAAACGCTGGTGCAGATGTGCTATGAACATTATCCAACTCGGCTTTGATTTCTTTCGGCGTTAAACCTTTCATATATAGATGTTTGATCACTGCACGAAACTCGTTTTTTTTAATTGTATTTTGCAAAAAATACAAAGATTGTTCACTTTAATCGTCTACAGAAATGAAATCACGCGATGAATTCTGCTCAAAATTTGACAGTAATCAGTTGAAAGATGCTACTTGTCAAAAAGTAATGTAACATGACACTGCGAGTGCTCGCTGATAGATTTTCTAAGAACTTATTGACTTGCCCTCGTATAATAACGTTGACGTTTCGATCAAGATTTGACCATCATCAGTACATACAAAAATAAAGATGTCAAGAATAAAAACATAAAATTAAACTATAAACGCTAGTCAGAAAAATAATTGACGCTAATCAGAAAATTAATTTGACAAAACTTGAAGTTGAATATTACTTAATTGCTAATGAATTATTTTCTATTTCATGTAGGATTCCTTATTACAAGAAATAAAGTGTGACTCCGTGTGGCAAATACGGAATTTCCAGATTCTAATTGAAATAAAAAAAAAAGAAATTATTTTTTCAACACTATTACTTTACAATATTACTTTAAATTCTTTTTCGTTTGAATTAATTTAGTTACATAATAAAAATTGCTTACCATATATTTTTTTGACGCAAAACCTCGCAAGTGCAATTCGAAGTTAATAGTATAAAAATTAAACACAAAGAATTGGAACTTTTTGTAAGAACAATTACTGACAAAAATGTGAAGGCACATAGCAGGCGACAGTCTTTATAAGTATTGAAAGGAAAGGAGAAGAAAGGAAAGTGGAGAGGGATATTCTATTGGTGAGTAGCGTGACTTTTTTCAACGATTGGTAGATGGATTTCTAGAAAGCGATCTGTGTCACTCTGTTTATTTAAACTCATTTCTTGTCTTTTTATATGTATTGTTACATCCGGCGGACTCGCACGACTCTTTTCTTTCGTAGAGATCTGGAATTCGTCGAAACACTAAAATTTTATCTTCTTTTTTTTTTCTCTATTTTAAAAACTAAAACAAGGAATCTGGTATCTCCTCGTGAATGTCGCTCCGAGATAAAAATCAATAATAAATACGTATGGAAAGCTTAAGACCGTCGCCAAGATTAACGGTCAAGTCGCGGATGATTCTCGCGAATCCGTAATTACAAAATTTAAGAAACAGTACGCGACGTTCAGGGGTAGATTCTGGGTGGTCCTGTGGCGACAATGCATGCGCCCGAGACGTGCATTTTCCCATAAATCTTAAGATCATAAAATTTTGGAGGACACTTTCCCATGCTACAGATTCCTGTCGACATCCTTTCCTCCCCCAAAATCTTGACCAATCCAAGAGCAAAGGAAAATCCTACTACTAATTCCAGCTAACGAAACTTATTCCACCTATTAGTTTTTAAGATAGAGAAAAAAAAAGAAAAGAAGATAAAATTTTAGTGTTTCGACGAATTCCAGATCTCTAGATCTGTCGAAAGAAAAGAGTCGTGCGAGTCCGCCGGATGTAACAATATATATAAAAAAACAAGAAATGAGTTTAAATAAACAGAGTGACACAGATCGCTTTCCAGAAATCCATCTACCAATCGTTGAAAAAAGTCACGCTACTTACCAATAGAATATCCCTCTCCACTTTCCTTTCCTCTCCTTTCCTTTCAATACTTATAAAAACTGTCGCCTGCTATGTGCCTTCACATTTTTTTCAGTAATTGTTCTTACAAAAAGTTCCAATCCAAATTTGTGTAATCTGGGGCGATTAGTATAAAAATCGCGGTTCCGCAGCCCTCGTCGCAGATTTTTCTCTAAGTTCTCAAGTTACACTTGTGTCGCGATTTTCAAAAAAGGTTCCCGATAGAGTCAGTGAGTTGGATCGCGATACTCAAAAGGTTCCATCCGATTTTCGAAGCT
>NW_017306049.1:1613625-1615706 GCF_001594115.1 Trachymyrmex septentrionalis | reverse complement strand
TTTTCTTTCTTTCTTTCTCGCTTTTGACCTCCTACAAGAAAATGGAAACATTGCAGTCTGTTCACGTTATAATTTCAATCTGTCGTCGTCGCCGCACGATAATTGTTCGCCCCCTGTCGACCGGTCGTTCGTGTCCGCTAACACTATCATCATCCGAGGAAAATTAGGCCAAACCCTCTCAAATCCACTCTCTAAAATCTCCTTTATTCGTTTTTATTCTCTCGTTATTCTCTCCGTAACTCCTTCCTTCCATTCTGCCACGATACTTTACACACACACACACACACACACACACACACACACACACACACGCACGCACGCACGCACGCACGCACGCACGCACGCACGCACGCACGCACGCACACACACGTACACGCACACGCACACGCGCACACATCCATAAATGCATACATATAACTCAGAATAGAGAACCAAAAATTGTATTATTTTTTTTTATTTGCTTGACAAAATTGTATTTATGTTTTTTTATTAAAAAAATGTATCAAGTTTTTTTTTTATTATATCATTATTAAATTAATTTCTCAGTAGTTTATTTAAATATAATCTCTCCTCGTATTATTAAGCTCTCCCGCGATTGCACTTCGTCCTCTCCCCGGTCACTTGGATTAAGTTCTATAACCGAAAGTCAGGGCATACGGCTGTACTGGCGCAGCTGGCGTTAAAGTGCGCCCCTCTCGGCACACTGATCCAGTTTGGGCCCTTTTTACGTCCGACTCGTGTGTCCGTTTAGCGGAGCATAAGCAGAGGTTTCCGCTTCGTCCTCCGTTCGACCCCTGGCTCGTTAGGAGCCTCAGGACGAAGCGAAGCGCCTCCAGATTTACGTCGGTCCTTCCCCACGGCTCCCTTGCAATCCGGAGCCCGGACACGACCAAATCGGTCTACCAATTCGGTTCCTTATTGCGTTCACCCCCTCAGCTCCGCATGCGCGCGGAGCTTGGACGTAACAGTATCATCTCGGAGACTATCCTTTTATAAGATTGTTCGGAGTCAAGAATAATCGCATTATTCCAATCAATCGTATGATCATGATCTAGTTTGTGTAGCGAGATAACAGACATAGTATCCGTTGCTTTTTTGAAATTATTTATATGTTCTTTTAAATACGTCTTCAATTTTCTTTTTATCTGTCCTACATATAAATAATTACAATCAAGACAATTACAATAATTTTATATACTACATTTGAGTGATCTTCTTTTTTAATTAATTAAGGTAAGATATCTATTCCATTTGTATAATACTTCCAGAAGAGAGCTTTAATTTATTCAGCAGCTGGCATCACAAAAAAGATGCTGGTTATAAATGCAGGGCTTCGGGAACGAGAACTCTTATCAGTGTATTATGCAGTTTTGTTCCATATGTTGTGCCGAATGCGGCATTAGAACGCGATAGCGGTACTAAAGATGATACGGAAAAAGATAGATGCAGTAAGGCGGGAATCCTGTTTGCCTACAAATCGATTGCCTACAGTACCGTTTGCCTATATCACTTTTGCCGACAGTTCATTTGTACACATACATTATTGCCTACAGATCGATTGCCTACATGTACTTTTGCGCACAAATAAAAATTTCAGCAACGGAGTAACTTTTGCATACATGTATTATTGCCTACAGTTTTATTGCCTACATGCACTTTTGCGCACAAGTAAAAATTTCAGAAATAAACACACATTTGCCTAAATGTACTAGTGTCTACATGTATGTATTATTGCCTATATGCATTATTGTCTACAGGCATTATTGTCTACAGCTCGATTGCCTACAAGTACTTTTACGCACAAATAAAAATTTTAGAAACAGAATTACTTTTGCTTACATGTATTATTGCCTACAGCTCTATTGCCTACATGCACTTTTGCGTACAAGTAAAAATTTCAGAAATAAAGACACATTTGCCTACATGTACTGTTGCCTACATGTATTATTGCCTGCATGCATTATTGCCTACATGTATTATTGTCTACAGTTCGATTGCCTACAAGTACTTTGGCGCATAAATAAAAATTTACATATACGGTATACGAATTGTGACTTCAGAAATGAGAAATCATTTTTTTT
>NW_017306049.1:1574734-1612997 GCF_001594115.1 Trachymyrmex septentrionalis | reverse complement strand
TTTTTTTTTTGGGTTGCCAACACTTTACTGCACAAATGGCGGCAAATTCAAATCTTGCGTTAATTTTGGGACACCCTTTATTAGAAACTTACATGATATTATTGAACGAAAATGAAACCATGGTTTTAGAAATTATGAAAATAAAACAATTAGAATAGATTTTTTAATTACAGCGATAAATAAACTTGAAACAAATGATTAGAATTTAGGCGCCTAAATTTTAATCATTTGAAAATAAACCATACTTTTTCACGATAAAAATCATACTACTGTTATCTTAGAGAAAGAAAACAATTTGTAAGCTTATAAACTAACGAGATAGTTACTGCGAGGTCTACAAGTAGTGGTCGCTTTAAATTGTACAAAATTGACAAATTTTGCAGTCGAATGAGAAGAACAATTGACTATATATGGGGTGTTTTCCATTTGATGACACAAGTCGACACAAATCGACACAAGCGTTGTTCTATCCTTTTTGACATTTAGAGAGTGATAAAGATAAAACGACACATGTGTTGTATGACTTGTATCATAAAATGAAAAACATCCATTTATGATTATTTGATTTCTTAGGCTGGAATCAAATTACGCATTAAAGATTGAGATTGAAAATTGAAGATTAAAATTTGACTACTGAGGACAAAGGAATTTTAGCTCCTATTGTTTTAATTGGCCACATTTCAATCTTTCAATCTTCAATCTCAATATTCAATGCGTAGTCTGATACCGGCCTTAGAGTATATCTTCACAAACTTTCATAACCGCAAAAATTACATATTTTCAAAAAAAATTGTCCAGTCATATTTTACACATCTTTATAACCCCGGATCTACAATAGATGTTTTAAGCCTTAAGTCATAAGAAATTGACCAATTACAGTCGAATTCGAGGAGAATAATGGACTATGATTCGCTCATTTCTTGTAGCTTAAGGCTTACAAATCTATTGTACATCCGGGCTAATGCATAGTACATAAGGGAATCAATCAATTAAAATTCTTTTTTTCCATGGAATGGGAGGAGAGGAAAGATTTTGATTAGTTGATTCGCCTATGTTCTATGCGTCATGCGTTATGCAAAGTCTGTGCTGCGGCCTTACGTCTTAAGATGAATGCACATAGAAGTAGAAGTAAGCAGTAATGCCTAATTTATACTGGACGCAGCAAGCATCAAGCAATGGAGCAGCAACCGATCAGTGAAGCGATATTTACAGTGGCGTAAACAATATTGCTATGCCTAGCTGATTGGTTGCGCCAATATCGCCTTACCTAGCTGCTCCGATGCTTGACGCTTGCTGCGTCCAGTGTGACTTAAACATAAGACGTACAAAGTAGGCAATTAAGATTGTCAGTATATCTATACATATGAAAGATGGCGGTTTTACGTCTTACTGCTTACTTCTACTTCTGATGTGCGTTCACCTTTAAGACCATGGTACACACCTTCGGTAACAGTAACCATAAGACGTATCGTAAGAATCAGCCAATTAGAATTAAGAGTTCAAAAGAATTCTTGACTGTGATTGGTTGATTCTTACAGTATGTCTTATGGTTACTGCATAAACATATAAGATAGATCCAATATTAGCTATATATATATCTGAGTTCGGCAAATATATCCCCGATATTTTGCCTCTCGCACCGTTTTCCAAAATTCAGCATATACTATAGAAAAATATTTAAGTGATGTATCTAATATGTCTATGGGTTTGTACTGTTACCCCGGATTTACAATAGAGTTTTAAGCCTTAAGCTATAAGAAATGGACGAATCATAGTCGAGTATTCCTCTCTGATTCGATTGTTATTGATAAATTGATCAATTTCTTATGGCTTAAGGCCTAAAACACCTATTGTAGATCCGGACTTAGAATCAGATGACTTGAAGACTGAGATTGAAGATTGGAAGAATGAAATTTGACCAATCAAAACAATAGAAGCTAAAATTCCTTTGTCCTCATTGGTCAAATTTTTAATCTTCAATGCATAGTCTGATTCGGCCCTACGGAAGATGTGTATCATGGCCTTTAGGTTTTTCTATGTGCTATGGCCTTTACGTCTTAAGTTGGAAACACAATAAAAAACACGGGCAATAAGAAATAAGAAATTTCTATCTATCAGAAACCATACATATTAGAATTTTTATGTATATTAAATTCTTCAGCCCGTATCAGACTATCGACTTTGCAGATCGATCCTACTGTCAACTCTTGACTTGCCGATAAATAATAGACTAATCACAATAAGATTGATTTAATGTGACTGGTCTATTATTGGTTGTCGGTCAAAGTTGGGATAGCCGGGTTGGTCTGAAGAGTTAGGCTGCGTTCAGGTACTTACGCCCAGATAACTTTAAGCTATAGGTTGCGTTACGTATAGCAAAATGCACCCTAGAATTATCTAGGCCATGGTATAAAGACAACGGTATGCTCATTCATTCGAACCTTACTGCGCATTGCATACAGCTTACGTCACATTTGGCTACTTTCGGATGCTTTCGGAAGCTTTCGGAGTGCTCAATGAAATATGATTGCTGTCTGTCGTGTTTATTATCTACGATTTTAGAATCTATCAATACGTAGTCTGATTCCGGCATAAGAAATCAAATAATCATAAATGGATGTTTTTCATTTTATGACACAAATCATACAACACATGTGTCGTTCTATCACTCTTTATCACTCTCTAAATGTTAAGAAGGATAGAACAACGTTTGTGTCGATTTATGTTAACTTGTGTCATCAAATAGAAAGCACCCCATATATAGTCAATTGTTCTTCCCATTCGACTGCGATTTGTCAATTTTGTACAATTTAAAGTTTTACGACCACTACTTGTAGATCTCGCAGTAACTATCTCGTTATTTTATAAGCTACAGATTGTTTTCTTTCCATAAGATAACAGTAGTACGATCTTTAGAATTTAGGCTAAATTCTAATCATTTGTTTCAAGTTTATTTATCGCTGTAACTAAAAGATCTATTCTAATCTTTTTATTTTTGTAATTTCTGAACTTACGGCTTAATTTTCAATAATATCATGTAAGTTTCTATAAAATGCCAAAAAAAATATTTCGTATATATTGTAATTATATAAAATTATGTAAAATTTTATGTATAGTTGACATATTTTATATACAATTATACAATTATATATAAAATATGTATATACATATAGGTATTATATATATATCAATTTTTCACAAATGCTTAGCCTCATCATAATTACCTTAAAATCTAGCTGTTACATATTTTTTTGTTCCTAGAGAGTAAATCAAAAATTAAATTAGATAAAATATGTTTCAGTGCAATGCATTTTCTTAGAAAAAAATATGATTTCTCATTTCTGAAGTCACAATTCGTATACCGTATATGTAAATTTTTCTTTATGCGCAAAAGTACTTGTAGGAAATCGAACTGTAGACAATAATACACGTAGGCAATAATGCATGTAGGCAATGATGCATGTAGGCAATAATATATGTAAGCAATAGTACATGTAAGCAAATGTGTCTTTATTTCTGAAATTTTTACTTGTGCGCAAAAGTGCATGTGGACAATAGAGCTGTAGGCAATAATACATGTAGGCAAAAGTTACTCCGTTGCTGAAATTTTTATTTGTGAGCAAAAGTACATGTAGGCAATCGATCTGTAGGCAATAATTTATGTATGCAAATGAACTGTCGGCAAAAGTGATGTAGGCAAACGGTACTGTAGGCAATCGATTTGTAAGCAAAAGCATCTCTGCAGTAAGTACAATTATAATATTAATATAAATTTTAGTTTTGCATATTTTTTTAATGATGTATTTGCTTGGCGTGTTTGTATACGCTTGATACAGATTAATCAATTATTAAAAAATGTGTATATGTATTTCTACATATATGGACATATATATTTTTATATATAGATATTTTTTGATGTTATAATACATTATGATTAATTCATTTTCTTCTAGATTAATTAGATCTTGAATTACTGGTTGAAATAAGTTTTTATTTCCATGAATCTTAGTGTCAAATAAAAACAAAGATGCTAAAAAAATGTTTTCAAGTTTGGACATATCCTCTTGCGATAAACATCCCTGCTTAAAAAAATCCATAGAACCCGATTGAGATACAGATTTAAGGTCTATATGTACTATACTGCTTCTATCTTGTTTTTATCCCATATTTTCAGGATAAATACTGATATGTCAATTGAATATTTCAATCGTATCTATTACCAAAAGTCACATTAATCATTTTATCTGACCATAATTTTTATATAGTTTATACGAAACCGCAAAATGTAATGTAAATATTGATCTAGAATTTCCTAATAGATTTGAATCTATCTGGGGTAATATGAAAATCCAGATACCATATTGTTCTGATATGAGTTTTTCAATATACATGTGATCGACGCATGTATAATAAATTAAATTAATTTAATTTGGAATATATTCCAAATTAACGATTAATTATTTGCATTATATAGGAGAAATTAGGGGGAGGAGATAAGATAATGAAGCGGGTAAGATGACGAATTGCTAATTTTTCCAAATTAATAGCAGATGACGAGCTAATACTAAATTTACAAAGACTTTAAATAACAATTCATCAATTAATTTATTTAACAACTTTTTAATTTTTACCTCATCACAGAAATTAGGAAAAATAGACAAACCTTAAGATCGTCACCTTTCTCGCCTTTTCCCTTTAATCAGATATTTTCAATGGAGCTTTTAAAAAAGTACTTTTTCTGCATGTTTAGATGCAGCTGTTGGATTTAGCTTAATTAAATCCTTCGAATCATGTGATTTTTTATCATTAGTTTTCTCCTTCCTTGGTGTTATTCTTTCGCTATTTCCATTCGTGATATTATCATCAAACACCTCCTTATGTCCAAATAATGTCGGATTTTGCATATTGGCGAAATTTTTAAAATAATTTGATGTTACATCCTCGATTTCCTCTTACTTGGATGTTATTATGCCGCTATTTTCATTTGTGACGATGTCATTAAACATTTTCTTTTAAAATAATAAATAAATAATAAGCCGAATGTATCACGGATCAAATGTATTAATATAAAAATGTTTCAAAAAAAGATAAACAATAAACTATATTTTTATTAAATGTAACATTCAGATTAAGTTTATTATTATTTTTAAATATAATACTACAATATTATATTACTATTACTATTATTATGGTTATTATTATTATTATTATTATTATTATTATTATTATTATTATTACTCTTATTATTCTTGTTATTATTATTATTGTTTACTATTATTTTTATTATTATGCAATCTTGCGATATAATAATGTTTTGAAGGAAGATTAAATAACTAATTACTACACCTTTGATTGGAGGAATAAATGTGTTTGAATTAATTGTGATATAGTTTTTTTAAAGAAGAATTAAACCACTTGGATTGGAATAGGAAGATCTTTCAACAAGAATATAAAGACATATGCAGCATTCAAACAATTTTTCAAACGTGACACATTTAAAACATTTTTACACATTTGTGACATATTTAAAACATTTTTTACGTGACACATCCAGTCACATAGACACGTACCGTGTCTCCATTATTAGAAACCAAACATTGTATGTTTTTACCTTCATATTATTTAATTCTGTTTCTTAAAGTTTTTATTGTTGCTTTCAAAACATAGACTTTGTCTTGCAGAGCAGTTTTACTTTTTTTCGATAGAGGTTCATATTCTTCTGAAGATTGCAACTGCACGAGCGTGGCGCAACTTCGTCGCGCATTCACAGCTCAGATTTTCTCATGTAATCGGATTACGGGTGACTTTAAACGAAACTCGACCGACATGCGTCTTCACGCTCTTAAGGGCAACACACAATCGCAAAACAATAATTGGGCGCCAGGCACGAGTGAGCGTGCCACTCTCAAAATTACGCGATATTTTCTCTATGCAATATTCTAACAAGCTGTGAACGGCAATGGGCTCTCAACCGGTAGCTCAGCCTCGGAAATGGCAGAGGAGGCGGTTCGTGGTCGAGGATAGAGGATCGTTTGAAGGAGCGAATAGTGACGACAATAAAGTATCACACAAGAATTAATAACAAAATTAACAAGTATATTGAATAAGTCTTCGCCTTTCATTTACATCTGCCAACAAAATCGTGGCGATAAGATCGGATGAAACGCGATAGCGACTTTGCACCGGCCCCGAAAGGCGTTACTCGGTGCGTATCAATTTTGTTAAAATTCGGCACGAGCTCACACAAGGATACTTTCGTGAATTGCCAACAATAATTCGCCGCTCCACACAGGTGACAGAATATAGTAAGGACTGCAGCGTAAACACGGTGTGACCTCGTGCGCGCTCGCGGGGCTTCGCCACGCTCGACCGAAGATCAGAGACGGACAAAAAGCACAAAAACTTGACGCTACGCAATCTCGATCGGATAGAATACGCGCAATTATTAAGTACTATAACACATCATCGTTAATTACTGATACAGAGTCCCGATACTCTAAGAGACATGCAGATCTTACGCTGCAAGATTCCGAAACGACAAGATACGCGCCAATATTACAGTACGGAACTTCGACACGATACGATACAAAAACATGACGCGCGACAAAAGCTTACAATAAATGACGAGGCTGTGGCCTTGACGGACGCAGTAGAATTTCCCCGACTATGATTGACCATCCCAGGAAGCGACATGTTTACCCGAATTCCACGGAAATTTAATGCACGGCAATGCCACATGCGCTCACTACAATATGCCCGATAAAATTGCGATAAGATTGCGCCTCCCGGATTCGGAAACCGACGACTTTACAACTTGTGACGTTCGTTTCACCATGATCTTCTGCTGTTGTTCGTCCTGGTTGTCTCTCTATGCGCTCGCTTAGCTTTGATCTTTACGCGAGTCATGCGCCCTTCCTACGTACGCTCGCTCAGCTGGCCACAGCACAAGTGCCGGACGCTGATCCTCCCGAGGGCATGCAGGGCTTGTTATCCCCGCGAGGGGATCTTATCGCGCCTTATTGGCGCGTGGTTCCGCGGCTCCGCTAACCGTGTCATGCCGTGTTGCATGTCCTGGCGCGTGAAATTTGAGGGACCGCAGGATCTTCTCGGGCCGCCTTGTGGCCTCGAGGCGCCTTCTCGGAACTCTCGCCGTTCTTGAAGCGTAGAGTGGCCACCCCCATCCTACCATTTCACTCCTCGTTCCGCCTTGTGCCTGAAAGATGCGATAAAAGATGTCTTGCGATAGCATAAAGGACGAAATAATGAATGATATCATCTGCGTGCGAGCCGGGAGACAGGGTGTCGTGCGCCCCGGCAAATCCGTCAGCAGCGGTCGTTACTCGACTTCCAGTCTTGGTCGCCTTCCTTCTTCTCTCTTCACGGTGAGGCGTCAATCTGCCAAGATCGCGGGAGTCACCAGTCTCTATAACTCTCGGTACAGAAATACACACAAAAGGAAACGAAAACGGCAACGCGAAACGCGTGAGACACGCAAATAACGAAAATCGCGAAAAAGCGCAGATGCGTCCGCCCCCTAAAATGTAGAAGGACTCAGGACGCTAGACTGCACTATTCGGTCGGGTCATGCGACCCTTGTGACGGGCGGAAAACGTCACGTCACAAGATACTCGTATATCATCACAATCGAACTATTAAAAATGTCAAGAATCGAATTTTAATTTATTTAATACGCCTAATAAAAAGCCTAATACACAACAAAAAAAATAATGTGATTGGATTACACTAAATTTTTTTTTCTCAATTTCTTTGTATTTTTGAGAAATACATATACTACGTTGTTTGGAAATTTTTTTCAGTATATGAATCCTTATTTTTCTGGAATAAGTAGAGATAAATTAAAATGACTAGATAAATTAAAAAATGGTCCATTCTGTATATATAATTTATTATCCGTGTTACAAATCACTATGTGTTATAACTAACTAAGACTCCTTGTAAATTAAAGAACTGCAAAAGATACGAGCAGTAGGAGTCAAGCGCAGGAGATGCCGTGCAAATAATATATCTATGAAGTGTGAAACTTCTTTATTCACTAAAACGCGCTTACATGTTTTGGTTAACTTTTGAGCCCTCCTTAGAGACAACACAAATTAACATAATAAACTGTGAATAAAAATTATCCTATCATGATGAGCTACCAGATGTACAAGTATGAAATGCGGATTTGAGAAAACAGATGGCGCATCAATGCAGTGTGTGGTATAAAGATTTGACTGTTATGCTATTTTGAAGTGTCATCAACAATGTCAGACGCGCACGAGTGATAAATTGAAAAAGTGTTTGCATAGTGTTATGTTGCTGTGTTCGATATGTCGAAATTTATACCAAACAAAGAGCATTCGCGGACAGCATTAATTTTTTGTTTTCATTTGAAGAAAACTGCTGCTAAATCATACCAATTACTTCGAGAAGCTTATGGTGAACATGCTCCATCGCAAGATACGTGTGAACGATGGTTTCGGCGTTTTAAAAGTGGTGACTTCGATGTTGCAGACAAGGGACACGGAAAACTGCCAAAAAGGTACGAAGATGTGAAATTACAAGCATTGTTGGACGAAGATGATTCACAAACACAAAAACAACTCGCAGAGCAATTGAGCGTTAGTCAATAAGCTGTTTCCAATCGCCTACGAGAGATGGGAAAGATTCAGAAGACCGGAAGATGGGTACCGCATGAGTTGGACGGCAGGCAGATGGAGAGACGCAAAAACACATGTGAAATTTTGCTTGCACGATACAAAAAGAAGTCGTTTTTGCATCGTATCGTTAGTGGGGATGAAAAGTGGATTTATTTTGAGAATCCCAAGCGCAAAAAATCATGGGTAGACCCAGGCGCACCATCCCCATCGACCGCAAGACCGAATCGCTTTGGCAGAAAGACGATGCTCTGTGTTTGGTGGGACCAAAAGAGTGTGGTCTATTATGAGTTGTTAAAACCTGGTGAAACGGTTAATGCTGGACGCTACCAACAACAATTGATCGATTTGAACCGTTCGCTGCTTGAAAAAAGATCAGAATACCAAAAGAGACAACACAAAGTCATTTTTCTTCATGACAATGCTCCATCACATACGGCAAAACCGATTCGCGACACGTTGGAAGCACTCAGCTGGGAAGTTCTACCTCATGCGGCTTACTCACCACACTTGGCTCCTTCCGATTACCACTTGTTTGCATCGATGGGTCACGCACTTGCTGAGCAACGCTTTGGTTCGTACGAAGATTTGAAAAAATGGCTCGATGAATGGTTCGCGTCAAAGGGGGAAGATTTTTACTGGCGTGGTATCCACAAATTGCCCGAAAGATGGAAAAAATGTGTAACTATAATAGCAATGGAGCATACTTTGAATAAAACTCTTTTATCATTTTTCCGAATTTACCATACTCTGCTATTGCCGAAGGTATGACCCACCGCCCCCTCCGAGTGTATGGCGCGCGAGGAACGGGGTTGGCCTAGCAGACGCGCCGCACCATTTGAGCTTGCGGCGATGAGCGGAGTGCTTGCCCTACTCCCCGCGCGCCAAGCTATCGATGGTGGATATTCGGCGCTTTAGAACTAAATGCCAAATAAGAATAATATTATATCTCGATTGCGAAAATTGGGAAATGATCAAGAACTGTTGAAAAAAACTTAGTTTAGTTCGTTCTAAAGCGTACATACATGTACATACAAAAAAATGTTACGTAAATATTACTTGTTTCAAGTAAATAATAAGAGTATTTTAAAATTATATTATCAAGAAAATATTCTTTGTAATGATATAATCGTTACTCAAAAGGAGAAGAATAAAAATTGCGTTCTCTTTTAGCACTAGAATAATATTTTTCTACATTTTTTTACACTACCGCATAGAAGTTCAAATATCCGCATAAATTTCATCGAATGATCGTGTAAAAAATTAAGACATAAAACAGCAATTGTATTATTTTTGGAATATATTTTGGATTGCTTGTATGCAATACATACTAACAATTGCAAAAGCTTTATAAAAAATTAGTTTTAATTTTGTTAAAGGAAAATATTGTCTGAAAATCTTTACTTCGTACAACATTGATAATATAATTAATAAATTTCAAAAATTCGATCAGAGAACACAAATATAAACTCACGCTATGTAGTCCGCTTATCTCCATAAGTAGGGGATTGATTAGCAAAAGATTTATAAAATATTTTTAATTCAATTTTAGCACATAAAATTTAAAATAAAACTTTTGTAATTGCTAGTACGTGTACAAGTGATCTAAAATATATTTCAAAAATAATATAATCGCTGTTTTATAATATCTTAACTTTTTACACAATCATTCGATGAAATTTATGCGGATGTCCGAACTTCTATGCGGGGTAGTGTAAAAAAATACAGAAAAATATTATTCTAATGCTAAGAGAAAACGCAATTTTTATTTTTCTTCTTTTGAGTAACGATTATATCATTATAAAGAATATTTTCTTGATAATATAATTTTAAAATACTCTTATTATTTACTTGAAACAAGTAATATTTACGTAACATTTTTTTGTATGTACATGTGTACGCTTCAGAACGAACTAAACTGAGTTTTTTCCAACAGTTCTTGATCATTTTCTAATTTTAGCAATCGAGATATTGTTTTTATTCGGTGCTTATTTTTAAAGCGTCGAATATATCCATCGATAGCTTGGCGCGCAAGAAATAAGGCAAGCGCTCCGCTCACCGCCGCGAGCCACTAAATTCGAACGGCGCGGCGCGCTTGCTAGGCCATCCCCCCACTCCTCGCATCTCGCACGCCGTGCGCTTGGTGAGCCGTACCTTCGGCAATAATAGGTCGGACGGACGCGCGAATTCGGTTACTTTTAAACGTTAATATCTCATTAATTATTGCGAGCATTGCAAAATAGTACAGAACTTTTCGACTTAGTTTAGTCCGCTCTACTTGCTAGGGATGAGTGGGGCCGTACATTCCAGCCACTCGTATAAAACATACCTTCTTAGATGGTTTTTTTTAACTGATGTCATTCTCTTCATTGTGTTCGTTACTACTTACTTTTTTCATTAAATGTATTCTTTGCTCTTTGCTAAGATTTCATCAAATTTTGCGAGATTTGACATCAAGACATGTATTTTTATTCTAATACAAGGTTCGACAAAATTTGCACCTCTTGACCGATTTCCGAGAAGCTTCCTGTTACTCCTCTCACCTCTCGCCCCGCGTGCAATCCAAATCCGCTCGACGTTTAGGAGCGTCTAACATTCAAAGACATGAGGTGCACGGGGCGCTCGCTTTGGGTGCTCACGCTGTAAACTTTCTATCTTTTTTTGGCTCATTATATAATTAAGACAGAATGAAGCAACAGGTAAGCATTTAAAACAAATACATTCAATGAATTTTCAATAGTTTCCATGTCACTCTTGAGGTACTATTTTTAGCGCGTTTTTTTTTAAAGTGGTATCCTCAATAGCCCTAGTCCACTGATAAAAATAAAGAATTGTACGACCAAATAATTAAATAAATAATAAATAAATAATAAATAGTAATAAATAAAGGGCAAAATAAGAGTCAACACATTTCTTAAAAAAGTAATTAAACACAAACAAAGTTGAAATAAAAAATACTTATTCTGATTCTCGGAATCTTTTATTGGCGAGATCAAAAACGTCGATTTGCGTATTATACGTAGCGAGCCGCATAAGACGAGGCAAAGAATCATTACTTAAGGTAGAATGTCTCTCATTTTTTATAAGCTTCATTTTCGAAAAAGATGTCTCATATAAATATATAGATCTGAATATGGAATAAATTTGAAGTCCGAAATCTCGAAGATTGGGATATGATGATTCTTTTAATATTTTATAAAAATCGACACCCGTTTCTTTAACCGTTTTAAATGCAATATCATCCTACAAATTACATAATTCATCTTGCAAGTCAAGATGCTGTCCTTCAATTGGCGCTGTAAGGGGATTCTCGAAAAGAATTAATTCAGTTCTGAGTTTTTCGAAGCAAGTAAACCGTGTATCAAATTCGTCTATAAGAGAATCTAAAAAATGAATATATTTTTTGAAATTGCAATTATTGTTCTTTGAGAAGAATTTGAAAGAAGGAAAAAAATAAAAAATATTATCATTTAAGTGAGATTTTAATACCTGCAATTTTTTTCGGAATCAATCAACGTGATTCACTGGGAAATATTTTGATTCGTCCTTTGCAGTTTTAAATTGAGAAGCCTAAGTTGATTACTCATAATAAAAGCGAGTTCAGTAAGAAATATTACATTCTTTTTGAAATGTTTCATTTCTTCGGAAAGAGATATATATTCGTTAAATTTTAAGTTGTTTATTTCTTTCAGGAAAAGGAGAACGTCTTTTCTTATTGCAAAAAATATTTCTAAACATTTTGTAGCACTAAACCAACAAACTGGACAATGAAGTGGGACATCTGTGCAAACAGCTTTATGTTCATAAAGAAATAATTTAAATTTTCGGTGAGTAAGGAACTTATGTCCACCTTTAATTTTATTAATTATTTTAGTAATAGTCTCCATAGCTGTTGAAAGTTTTACAACTTTACCGGCTAATGCTTCCTGATGTATTATGCAATGAATAATGGGGATATTTAAATTTCGCTGCTTTAATTGACCGGCGAATCCGTTCTTTAAACCTGTCATAGCTTTCGCGCCATTAGTCGGAATTGAAGAACATTTACTAAAATCTGTCAAATTTGTTAACAGTTTTGTCAACTGCCAAAAAAATATCGAGTCCTGTCGTTGTGTTATATAATACGACGAAATCTAAAAGTTCCTTGACACATGAATAATCGTATGTACAATTCGAATAAAAATACTAAGTTGACTCAAATTTCTTAGAAGATAATAAAATATATTTACATCTATATACGAGTATATCACGTCTAACAGCATAGAATGCTAAAGATCCGGGCTCCATCTTTGGCCGAGGTAATATTTTTCGCAATAAAATTATTTACAGATTTTATCCGGCATCATATATTAAGATCTTTCTAAGATTCTTATGAACAACAAATTATAAATTGGTAGTCAATTTATGATGAATTTTTTATAAATTGTAAGCGATAAACGCGATCACTTATATTTGAAAATGTTGAAAAACATTTTTGCATCTTTGAATTTTTTCAAAAACCAAATATAATAATAAAACATTTAAAGACAAAAAATTTCAATGCTACGAGGGCAAGTCAATAAGTTTTTAGAAAAATATAGTAAAACGCATTTTTTTTGATCGATTTATTTTCATTTCTCAACATAGTCTCTTTTCAGCTCGATTACACTTGATCCAACGATTCTCCAACTTTTTCAAGCCGAATAATATGATTTGTCCAATTCTTCAAAATAAGCCTCTGTTTCGGCGATGAGATGCTCTCTGGTGATGAATCTCTTTCCTCCAAACCATTTCTTAAGGTTTGGGAACAGGAAATAGTCGCAGGGGGCTAAATCTGGTGAATATGCTGGATGGGGAAGCAATTCGTAGCGGAATTCGTTGAATTTGGCCATCGGTGCCGGGTACGTGCGAACCCGTACATTGTCATGATGGAAGAGCACTTTCTTCTTTGCTAAATGGGGACGTTTTTTTAAAATGTTGAAACGGTCCAATAAGGCTGCGTAGTCATCGCCATTGATTGTTTGCTTCGACGAAAGGTAATCGATATGAATTATACCACGTGAACCCCAAAAAACTGTAGCCATCACCTTTCCGGCCGACTTCATGGTCTTCGCCTTCTTCGGAGCTGGTTCATTGTTTTGACTGTTCTTCGTCTCAGGTGTGAAGTGATGGATCCATTTTTCGTCCACAGTAATGAATCGACGCAGAAATTCATCTGGATTATGTTGAAACATCTCCAAACATTGTTTTGAAATCGTCACACGATCGCGTTTATGGTCCACAGTGAGCAAACGCGGCACCCATCTTGCTGATAGCTTTTTCATATCCAATTGTTCCTGCAAAATTGAAATCACTATGCCATGTGATATGCCTGTGGCCTCAACAAGCTCGCGCACTTTCACTCGTCGATCAGTCAAAACAATATCGTGGACTTTATCAATGATTTCTGGCATCAGCAGCCTCAATTGGACATCCCGAATGAGCTGCATTACATGTAGATGTACGACCACGTTTAAATTCATTCATCCAATTGTATACAGTCGCAAACGCTGGTGCAGATGTGCTATGAACATTATCCAACTCGGCTTTGATTTCTTTCGGCGTTAAACCTTTCATAAGTAGATGTTTGATCACTGCATGAAACTCGTTTTTTTCCATTTTGCAAAAAATACAAAGATTGTTCGCTTTAATCGTCTACAGAAATGAAACCACGCGATGAATTCCGCTCAAAATTTGACAGTAATCAGCTGAAAGATGTTACTTGTCAAAAAGTAATGTGACATGACACTGCGAGTGCCTTATGTCAGATTTTCTAAGAACTTATTGACTTTGTACATTCGGATTCAGTTACAAAAAATCTACAAAAAATAAATCGACACACTCAATCCGCATTTAGTATGTTGATCATTGTAATTTGTAAAAACGAAAATAGGATATATTATCAATGTCTCCATTTTTTTGTAGATTACGGATGATATTGATCCTGGCATTGAAAGAATTGAAAATACTGCCCGGCAAATGAAACAAAGTGTTCAGCCTTTCATGATTCTTGTAAGAAAATCATGGGATTTAGTGATTGACTCCTATGTTATTGATGCAAGAACGTACAACGTAGAGAACCTAATTAAAGCTGTTGATGTTTATTTTAAAATATTGTATTCATTTAATTATGGCTATTCCAATTTTTGTAAACCTGTTAGATTATTAATTTAGGAATATATCTATGAATTACCATTTGACAAGAGAGACAGCAATACAGCTGTTAGCCGTTGTTAAAGAAATTAAAAAATGTATAAACTAAGATAGTGATAAGCTTCTTTGTATAATATCCGTTATATCAGTTCTACAATTATATTCCTCTTTTTAGTTAATGTTAATTTTTGCACAACGTCATGTCTTTTTGTTCTCTGTGCAAAACTAACTTTCTCTCTGTGGACAGTCTTTATTTACATTTAAAGATACGAAAACGAGTCAATGAACATGCAGAATTTAAATGTCAAGAAAAGAATTGTTGGCGAGATTTTCCGAACCGGAAAATATTCGAAGACGTTTGATCAAAATCCTACTTATGTGCATCCAAGTGGTTAGAAACCTATTTTACCCAGACATACTTACAATTAGTGAGGAAAGAGAATTAGCTATTGATTCTAAATTAATGAGAAAAATAGCGATGAAAATGTCTCTGATATTTCAAATAAGGAAGGTGTACAATATGTTTACTTAATGAAAGTGTGAGAAATAATTTAATGACATTTGTAAGTAAACTGCAAATCCTATTTTGCCAAGAAATCATATACAATTAGTTATGATGATTTTTATTAACTTCTTTCTGATGCAATGGCTAATTTGAAGCCGTTACTTTGTAACATTTTGATGGAAAATCCCGCTAAAGATATAAAGGAAGAAGTTGATAAAGTTCTTACGGTTTTAACAGAATCATTTCAGGATGTTTATTCAGAGTATCATCGTCTCAAGATATTTCAAGAAATGGGCCATATATTCCTCCTCAGTCATATGTTGTTGGTTATAGATTCGACAATAAGCTCTTTCAAAATAGAATTATTAAAGAAATTGTTTCAGTTACTGCTCAATTTATTCCCATGAGGGAAGTGTTTTATAATTTTTTGTCTTCCTGGAGTTCTTCAAAAAACTTTAGAATACGTGAAAAAATTAAAAAGAAGATTTATCGAATTTTGTTCAAGAAGAGATTTGAAGAGAAAAAGAATCTAAATACTTTGTTGGTAAAGATGTGCTATCAATTTTTTTATATTATAGCGATTTTGAAGTCAATAATCCGCTTGGTAGTCACACTGGAATCCAGAAAATGGAAGGAATATATTTTTCAATTCCTTGCATCCCGCCAGAGTTCACAGCAAAACTAGAAAACATATTCTTATGCCTTCTCTTTTATTCCTCAGATAGAGATACGTATTTACATGAAAATATTTTTCATATTGTAGTGGATGAAATAAATTATTTGCAGAAGGAAGGCATTACATTTGAAATAAATAGTTTTTAAATAACAATTTATTTTGCTTTGGGATTGTTGCTTGATGACAATTTAGCTCTAAATTTTGTTTTAGGTTATAAAAGCTTTTTTAGAGCTATATATATAACTTATTATTGTAGATTTTACAAAGCTTCTAGATCACAGAGTTAAATTGCAAAATACAGTCAGAGTTACAACGAAAGCCTAAACACTACATGGAGGATGTATCAGTAATAAATCTTTTCGTAACTGATATTAAAGAATTATTGTTTGGAGTAAAGTTCAATACTTCAATATTTATTCTAATTATTTTTCTAATATTTTACACAATGTTAAGCTCGGTTTTAAAATATGGAATGAGCCATATTATATATAAATACATTATTAAAAGGAAAACTTTCTCGCTTCGAACACTAAATGAGCATATAGACTGTTTTAACTATAAAAAAAATGAATTCCAAAGAAATAAATCACCACTTATTTCAGCGGATGAAGTTAAACAAAGAAAAATAAAAATGCCAGCTTCAGAGATACAAACTTTTTTTACTTGTTTTGCTTTTTATGTAAGTGATCTTGTGTAGTATAATGATTTATAGAATTATTATATAATTTTACGGAAGATTGTAGATTAATGCAAAATGTCTCTAGAGGAGAGCAGTCAAACTTCTTAAAACATTGACTACTGAACATCATAGACTTTATCAAGAAATATTTGCAGATATATTGAAATCAAAATTCCATAATATCTTGCATTATCTGTATAACAACTCAAACTAACCAAGACTCCTTATAAATCAAAGAAGTGGAAAGGATACCGGTAGTAGAAGTCAAGTGCAGAAGATGTCACGCAAATAATATATCTATGAAGTAGGAAACTTCTTTATTTACTAAAACGCGCTTACGAGTACATGTTTCGGTTCACTTTTGAGCCCTCAGAGACAATACAAACTAATATAAATAAATTGTGAATAAAAATTATTCTGTCAAGTTGAGTTCCCCTACCTCGAGAATTAAATACCAGAATTAAACTCAAAAAGAGTGAAAGAAAAAAAAAAGAAAAATGAACGGAAGTAAGGAAATAATGGAAATATCGAAATAGAGAATATGAAAAACTAATTTATTAAAAACCTTAAGATTATAATTAATTATCTCGAAAATAAGAACGCTCATTCTGATCACAAATCACAAATTATATCGCAAACATTACTATGAATTATTCAAAAACCGGTTCTCGATATTTTGGCTAGTCAGTATCAGACACAGTGAGTCACTTTTAGTTTTAACTAGTATTATTCAAGCTTACAAATAAAAAATTTTTTATTGAAACGCTAATTACTTCCATGAAAAGGAAAGTAATCAAAAATCACGTCACAAAGATTCATTACTGTGTACGAACGACACTGACTGACTTAGACGTGACAACAACTCAAGCTTTTATAGCTTGTTTATAATCGAGAGGTAGACCTTGGGAAGCCCCTCCATATTCGTCTGTAAGTTAAGTCTGTGCGTCCGCTTCCTGATGAATATCATCTCCGAAATCAATCTCTTCCTGTCGTGAGGCTCCTCGTCTAGTATTGTAACTTTGTCGAAACCCAATCGAAATCATGACTCTCTTGTATCTGATGCTTTGTTATAACATTACGAGTAGAGGTGTTCCATCTGATGTGGTTCTTATGCTCCGTGATTCTTGATCTCAGCTGTCTACACATCTGTCCCACATAACTTGCATCGCAACTCTTACACGAGATCTTATAAACACCGTTCGATTTCTTGTCACGCGATAAAGGTCCTTATGCACCCTATTGAATTCTCGCAATTTATTAGTAGTATAGAATAATACCCTCATACGCTCGCTATTCAATCTGCTACTTCTCAGTAATATCACGAACGAAAGGAACAGTGAAGCGCGAAGGCTGTACTGCTTCAATCCTATTATCATTAATAACACTCTTCCTATTTCTAGCTATAATAATTTTCTTCAAACAATTGTTAATATTCTCAAATTTAAAGTTCAATGGATAATCATTCTTTAACAATACTTTAATAATGAAACACAAATTATCAAGGTGAAATTTAGGATTTAAAAGTAAAACTGCCCTGTCAACTAATCCAGCGATTGTACCTATTTTTTGAGAAACAGAATGACCAAAAATTTAAATATTTACCCAAAAAAATCGGCTTGTGATACCAATTGAATTCTATCAATCCATTATCCCTAATCACTGTAATTGAACTCTATCAATTCATTATGCCTAATCACTGTAACTAAAAAAATCTATCTATCACCCCCTACCTTCATAGTAAACTGAAGTCTAGGATGCTGAGAATTAAAAATATGAAGAATGGAATTAACCAAAGACGTAGGTGCCGCCAATATGTCGTCAACAAACCTATAGTAAAAGAGCAACGGAAACCGAATCGAAGACAAAGCTCTAACCTCCAGCTTTCGCATAACTAGATCCGCGATGATGGGAGATAACGGACAGCCCATAGAAGTCTCGTAATTCTGCCTATATGTAACACTATCAAAAACATAGAAATCTAAAACGAATTGAACCGCTTTGATGAATTTCTTTCCGGTAAACAACAATCTCTAGAAATAAATCGCCAATGGTCTTTAATACAGTCTATCGCATAGTCAATGGGGACGTTAGTAAAGAGGTTCACAACATCCAGTGACATTAACTGAATTTCAATGCCGATCAGCATTTAGATTACGCGTAGGTTGGTAAGGTAAGGGAATCAAGCTGAAAATCGGCCGAAAGTTGCAAGTAAATTCCAGCACTGTTGTAAAATAAATGTAATAATTTGGACTATATATTTTATTATAAATATATTTATATTAAAAAACTGCTATTTTTGAATAAATTTTGTGAATTGTAATTTGATTTTTATATGATTTGTTCATTCCGTTATAACATTTTTTACCGATTAATTTTTGTATGATTTTATAAGTAGAGTTTATAAACTTCTCAAAAAAAGTTTTATATTATATATAATCAGACATATTCTTCATTAATACATCTTACAGACGATAATGCATTTTATACATGTATGCTTCTTATCATTAATTTGGAGTATTGAAATTGAGCAATGTATATTGTTCAATTTCAATACTTTAAGTCAATGTCAAAAAAATAAATATGTAAAAATGAATTATGTATATAATAAGATGTATTAATTAAGAATATGTCTGACTCTACCAAAAACTTCCTTTATATAAACAAAATTATTGGTTTGTGAAACACGAAATTGATTGCAAAGATAATCGAAAACTTATCTCCATCAACTAAAATACTCGATAACGCGTGTCATACTATATAAATAGTTATTACAAATGAGAGTAAATAGTCAGAGCGGCAGAACGTTTGTTTTTTATTACTATAAACATTCGTTATTATAATTAAGTTATTGGTTGCAGAGACAGCGTTAATATTCGGTTGAGATAACCAAAAACAATTGCCTGAGTAGCGGAAACCTATTATAGGAATTTTTTGATCTTATAACCGAGTTTTTATTTGATCCCCAGAAAACAGAAAATTTCGGTTGTCCTAACCGAAATTCAGTTACACAAACCGAATTTTTTTTGTGTGTACGTAATCGAGCAATTCGGGTCTCGAAAGCCTTTATTATTTTGCAGACGAATTGTGAAGTAGCACGCAAATTTCAATTTCGAAAAATACAAAAATCAAAGAGAAAATGATTTATTCAAAATCGGAAGAGTTGAGTTTCGGAATTTAACTAGCTTACCTAAAGTAAGATAATTATTCAATAGTAAAACTTATGCTTGGTAAAGTTCGTTAAAAAACTTAACGCTATACATGCACAAAATGTGAAAACACAAAAAATATTATTAAAAAATGCTCTGTGAATTCCTGAGACTCCTCTTGTCTTGTTAAGGAATAAATAACAAATCGAAGGACTCTTTCTATATAAAACAAATAATAATAAGTAACGGGCAAAGTAAAAGTCAACACATTTCTTTGAAATTAACAAAAAATATATTATAATTAATAGAGGTAAAATTACATAACGCAAAAAATTAGAATCGAAATTACGAAAATGATTAAAAGTTACAAGTTTCGGCTACCGGATTGAGCCCTCTTCAGATATTAACATAATGAAAAAATCGCAGAATAAAATCAATTATCGCAAATAATCGCATATTCCGAACATTCACAGTTCGGGTGAGTCTTGATGTCGAGTTCAACATTATTTCCGTACGATTGAACCGTCAAATGTATTAAAAATATCTTGGCAAAGTTCTAGTTGATAAAAAGATAAATTAAAAAAACGTACCACAAAAAGATCTACGCGTAAATAAATTAACATACTGGAAATCTAATAAAAAATAATAAAAAATATAATAAAAACTCGCCAGAAATCATGTGTAAAAAATTCAAACGAGCGTGTCCAAAAAGGAATAAAAAACTTTTGAAATATATACAGAAAGAAGGAACGCAGATGTGTAAGACAGACATTACGTGTCGATTATTATGTACGTTCATTAGTGCAGATCAACACAGATTGAGAGAGGAGACGGACTGTTAGTATCAAAAAGCCAAACTTTATTTATGATGGGAATATAAGCCTTGTGCAGGCCATCGGTGTCAGTTTGTAAATTGAGACCATTCTTCTGCTTTCTGATATTAAGCATCTCTGAAACCAAACGTCTCCGATAGCAAGGCTCTTCGTCTAAAATTACGACTTCATCCCTTTTAAATTCGTGATCAAGATGTCTCCTATGCTCAGTTATGACAGAACGACTAGAAGTGTTGTATCTAATGTGATTGCGATGTTCAGCAATCCTGGTCTTTAATTTTCTACTCGTCTGTCCCATGTATGACGCGTCACAATTATTACATGAAATCTTGTAGACCACGTTGTTCTTCGATGTATGTGGACAAATATCTTTCTGTACTTTTGTTATTCTGCGATTTTTTCGTTATGTTAATTTGAAGAGGACTCAATCCGATAGCCGAAACTTGTAACTTTTAATTATTTTCGTAATTTCGATTCTAATTTTTTGCGTTATGTAATTTTATCTCTGTTAATTATAATATATTTTTTGTTAATTTCAAAGAAATGTGTTGACTCTTACTTTGCCCGTTACTTATTATTATTTGGTTTGTTAAGGAATAATTATAATTAAATAAAAACTAAAAACATCTAAAAAATATCTTCATAAATAAAGGTTAAATTTTGGTCTTTACTATGGCCTTTTCAGTGAAAATAAAATATAAAGTATAATGATAACGTTAAAACCTTTAGTTACCATTATTTATTATCTTAAGAGAATTGAGATAACAACTTTATATTTTAATATTTTTTATAAGTTTTAAATTAGTGTAGTTAGAAATAGCTCAAAGACTAAAATTCGAAGAAATTACCATAAGGAGCTATAAGCCAAGTAATTTTTAATATTACCTTAAATTACATAAATTATTAACTAACAAACGCTTTGATCTATCATGAGGTCATTGTCAATGTTGATAACATATGAGTTTGTGAAATCATAAATGCATAATATAAAATGTATATAGAACATAAAAAATAAAGCTCTAGTTGAGTAACTATGTACAATAGTTTCATCAAATTACCGCACAATCATAGATTTATGTGTGTTCTGAAACCTGGAGATGTCGGATTGACAATTCTAACTTCAAATTAACAGATACGTTAACTCATTGAGAACGATAATGGTTAATAAGAAAGTGATTTTACTGCTTTACATTCAACGATAGGGCGTTTTTATTCCTCACATCAATAGATTGCAGACAGACAATCTGACATTGATCTCGTGCTAGGTCGAAACGTTTGACACTTAATAATTTAAGAAGTTTATAATAAGTTTAATATTTGCAAATTACTTGGCTTGTAGCTCCTTATTGTAATTTTGAATTTTAAATTAATAAATTGTAAAAAAATTTCTAATATAAGGTGTAGTAAAAAGAAATCTATTATTTTTGCATTAAATTGAAGGCTTTATTTAGCATAGTTAGAATGATCCGATTTAGATCAAATATGTACCGTTTTGTTCGATAACTTGTTGCCATTTTGAAGGTAATTTCATTATGCCTCTCTCATAGAAACTCTCGTCCCTATTGGCAAAAAACTGGGACAGTCGATTTTCACAAGCTTCTCTTGAGGCGAATTTTTCACCAGCAAAATCATTCGCCATAGACAGGAACAGATGATAATCACTTGGTGCCAGGTTCGGACTATAAGGTGGATGCATAAGAACCTCCCAACCAAGCTCCCGGAGCTTCTGGCGAGTCACTATCGATGTGTGTGATGTCTTGATGGAACACAATTCCTCTCCTATTGGCCAAAGCTGGCCGCTTCTGGGCGATTGCTTCTTTCAGACGGTCCAATTGTTGACAGTACAGGTCCGAATTAAGAGTTTGGCTGTAGGGGAGCAGCTCATAGTAGATGATGCCCTGCCAATCCCACCAAACACACAGCAAAACCTTCCTGATCCTGGCTTGGCCGGCTCATCGCGATTTGACCACGACCGTTTTCGCTTGACGTTGTCGTAATGGACTTATTTCATGATTTTGATTAGGATAACGTACATATTTTAGACAAAGAGCAAATTTTATATAAAAGATTGTTATCAGAGATGATACATATTAAAAAATAAAAACACGGCCTGAATTTACAAAACGATACACTTTCTCTTGATCCGTTATATATTGATCTATTTGTAGAGACGTAATGCTTCTAATCTATATCATTTATATTTGTTATTTATTATTTATATTTTTACTTATTATCTTTGTAAGTGAACTAAAATGGGATTTTTACTGTTATTTATATTAACTTTTTAATTTATTCACATGTGTATTACACAATAAATGAAACAATTTAATGGAACATATGCAACAAACCTTACAAAAACAGTTCAATCTTGATAGTCATGTAAGTTTTTTTTTACCGTATTTTTCGCGCATAATCTCATGTTAGCATTTTTTAAATTATTTTTAACCTTTTGGGTTGGTTTTTTTAAACAAAAAATATTTTTCTTTTTAGTTAACTTAGTAATTTAATGACCAAGATTAACTCGGACCTCACCACGTTTTTCTCGCTTTTTATGTTATTAGTTTATACTCGTATGCGCTATCATTATGTAATTTTGTTAATATATCTTTTTGTACTAAAGAGGACCTTGTAAGTCGAAACGTATACGTTTAATATTCATTTCGAATAAATGGTATTAAAATACACACTAATAATCAGTGTCGGCTCAAATTGGCATTTTATTTATTATTTTTTAGAATTTTCTTTAGAGCGTATTAATTTTTATTGTACATAATTAAAGTTAGATAGAATAATTTGTAAATTGAAATTTGAACCAAAAAAAAGAATTTCTACATATTTTTTATTCCGGAATAATTAAATAATTGTAACTAACGATTTTACTAACCATGGTAATTATATTTTCTAAAGATGAAATAATAACCTTTAAGTACAGCTGAGTGCTATTCTTCAACTGCAAGTCGATATCTACAAATTAATTTCATTTTAGGATTAGGAAATAAAAAATAAATTTTTTTCTGAAAATATATTATATAAATCTGCATTACAAGTGAATTTGTGTTTTAAAGCAGGGAATTTAACTATAAAGCATTAAAATGTGAAGACTTTAAATACAAAGCGCCTTTTCGGTCGAGTGTTAAGATGTTGAACTACTATCTAATATACATTCTATCTAATATACATTCTTATTTTCTGAAATATTAATTCAATTCAATTGAATGTATATTAGATAGTAGTTCAACATCTTAACACTCGACCGAAAAGGCGCTTTGTATTTAAAGTCTTAATATTTATATAGACGGTCTTGTTTCCAATCACATTAAAATGTGACCGCAGCGCATTATTAGATTAAGTTTAGGTTAAATTAAATGTGGCAAAGTGTATATAATTACAAATTGTAATTCCATAGTCTAATAAATTATATCTGTTTATATGTATTCTTATTGTATAAAATTATAAATAGCTAATTCTTACCTTTTATGAAGACTAGAAATCAACATGTGCAGCCGTAATTCTCACAGCGTTGCACCGTCTTTCCGTGCACCGTCTTTCGTGCTCTCTTTCTCTCTTTCTCTCTTTCTCTCTCTCTCTCTCTCTCTCTCTCTTTCTCTCTCTAGTTCTTTCTCCCTCTTAATTTAATTACTCCTGTCTCCCCTCAAAGGGTAACGGAGATAATAACACGGCCAGATCATGTCATATATACGAATTTCTAAACTCTTAATCATAGACACATAAGATAGACCCAGTATTAACTATATCTATATAGGTTTGGCAGAACGGTACGAGAGGTAAAATATCGGAAACATCGCAGCAACTTATCCTTTTCTGAGCGCACATCTTGACAGCAAACTTATTTTGGTAATACTCAAGAATTCTACCTTCCTCACTTTGACGAAATTAGGCTCATTTAATGCGTTTTTGGATGAAATGAACAAATCTGGCAAAAAAAGTGACGCTCTGCCCCGAGATATAAGTCGTTGAAGTTAACGACTGTTCAGATTAGGAAATCTGTCACATCAATGGCATAAAGACATGCAAATGAAGCTAGAATAAATATTTTCTGCTTTAATTTCATCAAAATCGGTGAGAAAGATAAAATTCTTGAGTATTACCCTAACTTTTATATCTTATTTTATTTTATTTATTAATATAAATGTCAAGATGCGCGTGCAGAGAAAAATAGGTTACTATGATATTTTGCCTTTCGCATCGTTCTGCCAGCATATGTTATAGAAAAGCATAAAGTGGATGCTGGGTCTATTCTATGTCTATGTTCTTAATAGTAACTAACACTAAAGCTGATGGCAAACGCCAATAGGGGTATCGCTCCCAACTTGAAATCGCGTAATAACGTGTTCTGAAAATCAAGGAGATTAACTACACATTTGTAAACACAAACACTTAATAATTATATATATAGACATATTATTAAAAAATCACTAACACCTGCAGCTTCCACAAAATATCATTGGATAGATCAAATCCGAAAAAACGGGTTGAAAACTTGGTTTAAGCATGGTATATTAATTTTTAGAGAAATAATTTTATTGGATTTTTCCGAATATAGCCACATAGATACATGCTGAGTGTTGCATATACGTTCAGATATACCGACTACTGGCAAAAATAGTTTTGCCACATATACGCTCTTTCATATACACTTATATGAAACTTTTGGATGTCAATATAGAAAACCTGATAGATTCATATACGATGGATTGGATTCGGAAAAGCGAATTGAGAACTATTGAAGCCAGGTCTATTAATTTTTAGAGAAATAATCTGAATGTCACGTGATACGATAGAATCGGCGATATTCTCTTTTGTAGTCTATCTATTTTTTCAATTTTTTTAAGGGAAAAATTTAAACAATATGATTGGAAACGAGATTGTTTATATTAAAATTTGAAATACGAAGCGCCTTACCGGTCCGAGTGTTAAGATGTTGAACTATTATATAATAGTTAATAAAATAATAAAAACATTCATTTAAATTGAATTAATTTTCAGAAATAAATTGCGAGTCGATGAAATTATCGGATTCACACAATCAATCTGAAACAAATAATCTCTCAAAAATTTTCCAAATCTTAAAAAACTATAATAAACTACTCGTATAATAAACTTGCGAAAAATATTGCCTCGGCCGGGAGTCAAACCCAGATCTCTTGCATTCCGTGCATGTTTTTTTCTCATACTTTATTACATTTTTTTCGCGGTCGACAGCGTTCGAATGCAATCGGCGGCTCGAACATTGCTAGCTATGGCTTATATTTTAATAGCATTGATGACGTTGATGAGGAATATGTTGACGATTTTGATGATGTTGATGAGGAACATGTTGGCGATTTTAATGATGTTGATGAGCAATATGTTGGCGATTTTGATGCTTTTTTATCTGGATATTCCCAATATCTCTTTTTCCCTCGATGGTGGTGGACTTGGCGGACCTGATGACAAGGGACGATACCCCTTGCGCTCGATCGATTTTTGACGTATATTCTTTCACACGATCCATATCTTATCACTCGTAATCGAAATTTATGATTGAATGAAAAAAGTTATATACACTGTTTATATACACTATCAGATCGATGATACATCGCGATGCGTTAAGAGAAGCGCCGATGTTCGACTGCTAAGCAAAACATAACTCTTCTACAGTAAAATGAAAGTGAAATACTCCAGTGAAAAGTATGAAATCACACTGCGTTCCCATAGCCCTTAAATTTCTTCGAAGAAGTGTCGATAACGATTTTTTCTGAGAAGAGAGAGAGAGAGAGAGAGAGAGAGAGAGAGAGAGAGAGAGATCGATGTAGCGATATGTAGTGACGCGTTAAGAGAAGCATTGATGCAGTTTATATAAACTAGAATCGCTCGCAATGCTGCCTTATCTACTTCTAAATAAAGTATGATCCAATAGGCAAAGGGACAAAGAAGTCACAAATGAAATATAATATATAATGAGTTATAAGCGCTCAGTTCCGCAGTTGATGCCCTGGAAGACGAATGAATCGGTCGCAATAAGTGTAATGTGAAAAGTATGGCTAATCATCGTGCGAACGGTGAGGACATAGCCAACATAGTCGAGCACATTAGAAACGTGGATCCGGAACAGTTCGCGAATATTAGAGACGAAGTGTTCGAAGTGTTAGAAGAAATTGATGTAGATTTTGAAGAAATAATGGACCAAGATTTCGACGAAGAAGTGCTATCCGATGATACTGGTAGTGTTAGCGACTTGAATGAGCACGATACGGACACGCAGAAAAATTTGTGCCGTCTCCAGAAATTCGCGCACTGAACGGTCATACTAAACACTACATGATCCAGTGCTACTATACAACGGGCGGTGCTTTAAATGTGTGTGTAACATGTATGATACGTTTGGCTGACACCGATATTGTAGGAATGTATCTTGTAAGAAAGCACGACATCGATTATATTGATGCGCTAGGCGGTTGGTTTTGCACGAATTGTGAACTGCCAATGTACACTATATTTCCGTGCAGCATGTGTTCACTCTGCACACATTGAAAAACTATTATAAACAGTATTGTGAAAAAATGAATGCAAAAAGTGTGCCTGAAGACTGTGATCCGCGGAGGAGAGACAAAGATGTGCGAATATCGCTGGTGCAGTTTCTACACGATCGAGAAATAGGTACACATAATGCAAAACAGGGAATCGTCATTAATGATGATAAGGAATATTGGTTCGGACGGTTAGGAGACGAAATGGTGCATATTGACTTCGAAGAGAAATTTTTGGTACAAAGCTTTTGGTTTAATAAAGGAACAATGTTATTACTCAATGCAAAGTGAAAATAAGATTTAATATAGTTGTAGGCGTATTAAGATTCCTGCAGATGGTGAGAAATGCGTTGAAGTAATGATAAAGGACAAATTAGTGATGCCATATTACAAAACTGCGAGGAGAATCCTGCTAAAAAAATGTTTCGTGACTTGTGTGATAAGTATATGAGTGATTAATTATGCTATCATTGTAAAGAGTGTACCTTAGTAAACGAACATAATAAAAAGGTGATAAAGCACTATGACATTCTAGATGTAAAGCGATGTTGCAACGTATGTGAATGAGTCACGTGCAAGTGTTCCATGTAAGAGTGTGAAGTGATCTAAAGAAAAAAAAAGACATGGGAAATCACGAGTGAGTGGAACGCGAATTGTTGGAGCAGTGCGGCCAGGTCGCTACTTTGGTGTAATGTTTCGCGTGGCTGCAACGATACGACGAGTGCATCGAGCGGCTCGAAAACCGTGTCAAGCGTCCGCGCCTTACTGTTGGACACAGGCAATCCGTGGTGGCGAGGATCGCGCGACTCGCGGGTGCAAAGACTCAATTAGAGCGACGTTTCGTGCACGTTGGTGGCGGGTATGCGAATCGCGACGAAAGATCTCTCGTGTGGCGAGAGATCGACGCCGCGTTTGAAAGCCGTATATTGACAGGTGCTGTAGTCAACGTGGATTACATCGAGCCGCGACGGTTTTTGGAAGACGCGAGAGAAATAGTGCTCGAATATATGCGAAACGCTGTAGAAAGACATGATAGTGCAAACGTGAACACCGCGTTCAACGGTGAGTTTGCGACGAACAACAAACGTGACATTAAGAGTATAAATGCTAAGAACAGCGAGATATATCGATACACCGATTTGCGCGAATGGTACGAGCAGCATATCATCGAGCCCACGTTGATATCACTCGAAGAGTTCTAGGAACGCGACAGCGGGCGGGCATTGTCGCGAATCCTCAATTTGGTAGTGAATGTGAACAAACTAAATCCCATGCGCGCGAGATGTTACTTCGAAATGTCGCCGGAAATAGCGACGAAACGAGCGGTGATCAATGTTAGTACGATGGACAATGCGTGCTTCGCGTGATCGGTGGTCGCCGTTCTGTACCCGGCTGAAAAACATGGAGCGAGAGTCATCGTATCCACAATATACGACGGTGTTAAATTTCGCGGGTATCGAATTTCCAATCACATTAAAAGACATTAATAAATTCGAACGGTTGAACGCGGTGTCGATCAATGTAAGTATACGGCATCGAGAATAAACAAGTCCTTCCTCTACGGCTCACCAGTGACAAGAAGGACAAGCATGTCAATCTCCTGTATATGCAAGTTCCACTTGCGTCAATGTTCAGGCACGCGCAGACTAATAACAAGTATATGCATTCGTAAGACCTGTTGGAACTGTCGTATTTGATGTATTACAACGTTAACAATTTACGGGTGGGCGATGTGTCAACCATTGCCATACGCCAAATTTCAATGGGTCGAAGACGCTGCGAACTTTGACGCGAGCGCGATCGCTCTGGATTCGTCTCGGTTATATTCTCGAGTATCCGCAGCATCTACACGATCGACAATGACCTACCGTTCTATCCGACGCGCGATAAGCCGCTCGACAAGCGCGAACATAAACTTCTAGCGACGCTAGAAGTTTATGATAAACAGCGTTACGTCATCTACTACCGTAACTTGCAGCAATGTACTCGTCACGGTCTTCGCGTCAAACAAAGATCCATCGGATGCTACAATTCGCGCAATCTCCATGGCTTCGCGATTATATTGAACTTAATATAAATTTCAGAATGTGCGCGAAAAACGATTTCGGAAAAAATTTGTATAAACTGAACAACGCGGTATTCGGTAAAACTATGGAGAATGTGCGCAACCACGTCGACGTAAAATTATTAATAAAATGGAGACGGCGCGGAGGTAATGATTGCAAAACTGAATTTCCACAGCCGTCTTTGCGGAAAATTTAATCGCCGTCGAACTGCGCAAACTCGAAGTGAAGTTCAACAAGCCGATTTACGTGGATATGTGTATACTCGACATATTGAAAGTCTTGTATGAATTTCATCACGAGTATATGTTACCACTGTTTCGCGACAAATGTAAAATTATGTACATCAATACAGACAGTCTTATACTCGTATACCGCGGCGAGTGCGAGGACGTTTAGGAGACTATGAAACGCGATATCACTAGATTCGACACGAGCGAATATCCGACGGACAACGCATACGGTATGCCTCTCGCGGACAAAAAAGTACCCGGTCTGAAGAAGGACGAAAATAACGGAGCGATAATGACCGAATTCGTTGATCTCAGAGCGAAGATGTACGCGATGAGGGTGGACGGCAAGAAGGACACTAAAAAGGTAAAAAACGTAAAGAGTAACGTCGTAGCGCGAACGATAACGTTCGACGATTACACGTAGTATTTGAACGAAGAAATTGAAATGACTCGTCATCAATCGTGTATACGATCTAAATTGCACGAGGTATACACGATATCCGAATCGAAAATCGCTCCGACAAACGATGCGTCGTACTGGACTCGACGGAGACGTTACCGTTGGGACATTGGCGGATATCTTTGTAATATATGTACATATCAACATTTATATTATAATACTATTATGTTTTTACATTTTTTATATTTTCATACAGTGTATATGATTCATAGTGTACATATTACTGATTCAGTGTATTACTATTATTATGCTTTATGTATTATCTTACTTTGTGCTTTGTGTATGTCTTTTTACATTTTTTAAATATTCTCATACAATCTACATACTTGTTACTATATTATGTACTATTATCATTATAATTTACACATTATGTATGTTTTTTACGTTTTATATAAGTATTACTGTTATATTTTATGTAGTGTCATTTGTTATGTATTTACTATTATTTTTCATTTTATGTATCGTACATTTATATACGTATTTTATATCTCTAAAAATGGAAAGGATAATAAACAAATATTTTACACGTTTATATACTTATATTGTTATATGTATACAAAATATATCAATTAATACAAATTTTATCAAATAACATTGTTTTTGTGTATCCATGAATTATGCAATCCATCGAATCCCAGCCACTTAACGTACACTTCGTCGCCCTTCCTTCGCAACACTTTCTCCACGAGATACACGTCTAGATGAGTAGCGCGGTGCAACTCGTGCTCGTAGAACGCTACAGCGACGGATTTTCCACGATAGTCCTCGAGTAGATAAGTTACGGGATTGGTATGCTGTACCTTAACGATCGTAAACATCTCGGTGGTCCAATTTGGTGTGTAATTCTTCTCAAAAATCGTCTTGTACTTGCTCATGCGTACCGAATCGCCTACTTTGAATTTTGCAGGACCCGCTATCTTTATCGCGCTTACACTGTGCTCAAGAGTCTTTCGGCGATCGGAAATTACGTCGGCAGGTCGCATGCCGATGGTGCGATGTTTGCGCGCATTGTAATCTGACACGAGACGCGGCTGCTCGTCGATTCACTTAACGTAATTGCCGTTGAGTGTAAACATCTTCCACATATCTTTTTTGAGCGTGCGATTGAACCGCTCGACCACTGACGCTTTCAACGTCAAATACATGGAATAGTGATTAACGTTGTGTTTTTTCAAGATTATCTGTACATCGGCGTTGTAAAATTCTTTCCCCATATCTGTTTGTAAATGTTTCGGACATCTTTCACTCTCTCGAACGATCTCAGCGATAGCATTAGCCGTCTCGCTTCCACCCTTGCTCTTGAGCGGTAATGCCCACGCGTATTTGCTCAACACATCGATGACGGTGTATGTAGTGGTGACCTCTGTTGAAGTCCGAGTACGGACGCATCTCAACGATATTAACCTGCCACAGATCGTCGGACCCCCGGACTATGACGCGTCTTTGTCGGAATTTCTTCTCGTCGGAGAGTGCAATTCCTCGACGAGCCGACGTCTTCTCTCGGAGCTAATTTTTTCTCTCTTTTCATCGGATTTCTTTTTCATGATTCGACGTGTAACACATAGAGTACAAGAAAATAATGTATTTTTTCTCGCTAGTGTCACTCGACTGACTTGTTTTATGAATATGCGATTTAATTTATAATAAGACCGGCTTTGCGAAGTTCCTCGATCGACAGCATCTCGTTGTCGTGAGAGTTATTGCCTGCTCAGTGCGAAGCGTCGAGCAATCGTAGACGATCCACCAGCTTGATGAGATCATTCCAGTGCACGTAATCGATCGCGTCGTTCAATGTCATTGCGTGAGGTAATCCCTTTTCTTCTGTTTCTTGGGTGTGACTGACATCAGGCGCGATTACGAGTTTGTACTTGCATCCTTTGTTGCTCAATAATCGACCCAGCGAATGATACTTGTGTTTGTGCGCGTTCGTCACCAATAGCATGCTCTTGGGCAAATTGTCTTCCGTGTAGAAGGCATTCTCGGGAATTCTCTTAAAAATCAACTCGTTTTTACGACCGGATGTACCGGTGTATTGTACATGCCGTCGATAATTACCATCTGATCAAATTTGATCCGGATTGGTTCATTTAAACCGCGCGCGTAAATTGAATCGGTAAAAATTTTTTTTTTCTAGATTGGTACAACCTTCTCTGACATTCGTGTGAAATTTGAGCGGGATACGTCAGTTAGTGTGTGTTTGGCAGCCATTTGTTCACGACGCAAAAAGTTTCTCTGGCGATTTTTACTATGAAAAAAAGAATTGAACAACGAGTTTCCTTAAAATTTTGTGTTTCCAATGGAATTACGGCTACGGAATCATTGAAAATGTTGCAGAAGTGTTTTGGGGAGTCTACTCTATCGAGAACGCAAATATTTGAGTGGCATAAAGCATTCAGTGAGGGTCGTGAGGTCGTAGAAAACTTGTCTCATGCGAGTCGTCCATCCACCTCTGTTAACGACGATAACATGGAAAAAGTGAAGGAAATTGTGCTTGAAAATCGTCGTGTTGGCATTAGAGAGATAGCAGAAGCTCTCAACATCTCTTATGGATCGACTCAACACATTTTGGTTAATGTTTTGGGTATGAAGCGCATCGCCGCCAGACTCGTACCGAAAGACCTGAATTTTTTGCAAAAAGCACGTCGAGTAGAGGTCGCAGAAGAGATGCTTGCCAACGTAACTGATCACCCTACATTCATCAAACGCGTCATTACTGGTGACGAGACGTGGGTTTATGAATATGACGTCGAAACTGCCCAACAATCTAGCGAGTGGCGCGCCAAAAATGAACCGAAGCCGAAAAAACCACGTCAAAGTCGGTCGAAAATCAAGACGATGCTCATCGTTTTCTTCGATTACCGTGGTGTGGTTCACCATGAATTCGTTCCAGAGGGTCAAACGGTCAATAAGGAATACTACTTGGCCGTTTTGAGGCGTCTACGTGAAGCAATTCGTCGTAAACGGCCGGATTTGTGGGCAGACAATTCATGGATTTTTCACCACGATAATGCGCCGTCACATTCCAGCCTGATTGTGACTGAATTTTTGGCCAAACACGAAATAAAAGTCATCGCTCAGCCACCGTATTCGCCAGATTTGGCTCCCTGTGACTTTTTTCTGTTTCCGAAACTCAAATATCCGCTCCGGGGAACGCGCCATGAATCGATTGAGGCCATAAAAAGAAATTCGCTAAAGGAACTAAAGGCCATCCCGGCCGAGGCCTATAAGAAGTGTATGGAAAATTGGATTAATCGTTGGCATGCTTGTATTGGCTCAGAAGGAGGCTATTTTGAAGGCGATCATAAAGATTTGTATTAAAATACATAAAATTGTTGTTTTTTTTAACCAGTCCGGGTCAAATTTGATCAGATGGTATGTTGTCCGTGTTATCCACGTCGAAACGTTTATTGCAAAATATCAGCCCATCCTTGTGTGTAGGTAAACGCCGTACACGTGATCTACAAGTATACCGCTCTCTTTATCTCGAGCTCCCCTCAGGACACCCTCGAGGTACTTTTGATTCAGCGGGCTCAAACCGGCTCGTAACGCCTCTCGACCTTCCGACGTTTGCAGCTGATTTTGAACCTTCGTCGCTAGCGAGTCTTCCATCATTTCAAAAACATTCTCCAATGACTCTATCGTCGGTACGATTTTGGTACGCGGGGTGGAAATTATTGGTTGTACATCATCGTGCGATCGATCATTGGATTTATGCAGAGTCGTGGAACGCTAAAACGTCTCGCTTGCTTTTTCTCTCTTCTCTTGTTCCTCTTCCTCCTTCCTCTCACGTTTATGGGCAGACGCTGTATCTTCGTCGCGCGACTTTCTCTTTGTCGCGCGCACGCCGGGGCTGTCAGCGAAAAGTCGCAGCGGCTCGATAAGAGGTTTAAAATGTCTGTTCAACGCGATGCCTTCATCGATTCTACCGGTCTTCAGAGCGCGATGTTTCTTGCAGATCGACTCGCTCGTCTTCTCGATCGCCCTCGCGATTTTTTCCCGCTCGCTCACATCTGCCATGTTCGTCTCCGACTAAGTATCGACAGCGACTGGTCGCGTTACGGTATCGCGAACTCGTTAAATTCTTTTCTGTATCATCCATTTGTAAGCGCACTGTCTATCACTACAAATCCATATTTTTGTTGCCAACAGACGCGGCACAACGCGCAAAATTCGTCGTAGGACATGTCGGTATTCACATGATCATTGTAAACGCGTTTTAAGTTGGTACCGTCCTGTTTGAACAGGATCAGAAGGTTCGCATTGTCGCGTATCAGACGTTTAGGTATCCTTGCGTCTGACAGAGATAGAAGCAGTCAACGTTCGCGTGGCGAGCCATCGAAAAGTATTCTCTCACCGCATCTTGCTTGTTGCATGCCACGTCATCAAAGATAAAAATAGAATTTGGGCGCGCCACACTCGGTGGAACGTCGTCACTGTTGTTGGAGAACGTAAAGTAGCCGATTTCATTAATAGACGTAAACAAATTTTCGAAATATCGATACTTTGGCTGTTACAACTATTTCGAATAGACGTACATGTTCTCGAAACGTTCACCGTTCGAGCTTTCGAGTAAGCTTATGAGAACATTGGTTTTACCACAATTCGACGGGCCGCAAATAATCGGGCGTATAGTACTCGTCAGCATTTCGCCGTGCTTGCGCTTCTCCACGCTATCTCCCATCATTCGCGATTTTGCGTCACAGTTCGTGACGCTTATCGTCAGCGGTTGCAGCACGATTTTCATGCTCACACTACAGGCTGTGCGTTTCGAACGACTATTTAAAGACGCGCGAACCCCCAGCGAATCGTGCAGTAGCAAAATGTATCTCGCGCTGAGTCATTCTTTCGAGACTTGAGTGCCGAGCAGTTGCAATATATATCGAAGGTCGTACTCTTACGCGTGTACGGCGATTACATCGAACACGTCTGGGACCAGCTTCCGGAATACGTGAAGGCAGATTCGGAGGTTCAAACCTATCGTCGCTGCGACGAACACTACAATCAGTCGTGGCAGCGAACGCACATCGACGGTCCCGCACCTAAGATAAAGGACTGTAACGAATGTCAGCGTCGGGCGGCAGTTTGTTGAATCGAGCGATAAACGCGCTTCCTTTCGAGTTACATATTCCGGGCTACCAGTTTTGCGGCCCGGGCACGCGGCTTGCGAAGCGATTAGCCAGAGGTGACGCGGGCATAAATCCGCTAGACGCGGCGTGTCGAGAACACGACATTGCATATTCGCACAGCAACGATAGACAAGCGGCAGACAATATATTAGCTGAGAAGGTGCGGAAGCGCATTACCGCGAGTGATTCGGCTCTGAGCGAGAGAGCAGCTATTGCATCCATCTGGGCAGCAATGAAAGTCAAGACCAAGATCGGCATGGGCATGAAACCGAAGAAGAAGAAGACGACGACGAGGAAAAAGGCGACGAAAAAGCGGATACTTCCAACAGCGAAACGAGACGGTGCCGTTTCTGCCAATGTTGGACGTGCTCGAGTCCTTGATCGGCGGAGCGGCCAACGTGGAGAAAGCGGTAAACGATAACAAAGCCGCGCGACGTCAGCTCAAAGAGCTGCAACGTCACGACCGCGCAATGGAACAGGGTCGCGGACTGTATCTCGCTCCGTACAAATACGAACGCGGACTGTATCTCGGCCTGTACAAACATACAGGGTGCAGCTGCAAAGAAAAAAAAACGTCAAAGAGACCATAAAAATGCCGTCTGGCGCAACTACCAATGTGCAATTAAACAAGCTCGCGAGATGTATGCGCATACCATAGTTTAGAGGCGTTTTCATACGTAACGCGTTACCGACAATCGATGCGCGTCGAAACGAAAGCGGTATCGTGAATCTGGACAATGCGACGGAGCCTGGTACTCATTAGATAGCGTACGCGAAAAGGAACAACCGCGTCGTATACTTTGACAGTTTCAATAATCTTTGACCTCCCAAGAAACTGGTGCGATATTTCGGGAACGGTGCTACGATAGAGTACAATTGTATGTTCTATCAGATGTACGATCAGAGGTCCTGCGGACAGATGTGTCTGCAAACAGTAGACGCGCGTGAATTTAAAAAGCTCGACGAGATGCTGTGAAATCTCAGTATTAGTCGAACACTTTTTCCGTCATGTCTCTGACGCTTACGCTGAGAGCACCGTCCTCGCGGTAAACTACTTTCCCGCCATAGATTTGAGTGACGGTGATTACGAGCTCGATCTGGCGATTTTTGAGACTTATCACACGAATGTGAATAAATCGAACAACAAATTTTATTTTGCCAAAAATGATGCGGAAATTACAATTCCCGAAGGTTCGTACGAAGTGCGAGACATAAATAAATTTCTGAAACACGTGATTTTACGAAAACGGCTGCACCGCGACGCGCTTGAAACCGTTGACGTAGTGCGCGGTGACAATAACAACAATGATACCGATGACGATAATGGTGACGGTGGAGAATATTTGATTACGCTTTGCGCAAACTACAACACGATTAGATGTGAGATTAGATGTGCATACAGAATAAATGCGCGTAGATGGCACGAATCGGACATGTCGATCAACATAATGAATGTAAACGTTATCCGCGTAGAGTGTAACGTGATTGCAGGTGCGTACAGCAACAGCAAAAGCGTACACACGATATACGAATTTTCGCCGAGCGTGCCGCCAGGATATAAGATATCGGAGAGGCCGGCGCAGATCATTTACCTACCGATCATCGCACGGAGCATTACGGATCTAACGATACGCGTCGTCGACCAGAACGGATGATTACTCGATTTTCGAGGAGAAGAGATCACCGTTAGATTGCACGTACGACGTCTGCAGTGATAACGTGAGCGTGAGATGCTCGTGTTGAACGGAACGAAGCGCACGCAGAGAGATAACGTATTCTTTACAAGGCCAACGACGTCACAGCTCGATAACACTCGCTCATCCAACTGCATTAGGAAGAAGAAGAAGAAGCTCAGCGCGTCGAACGTTACATTTTTGAAGTCTTTGGGATTCGCGGTGCGCAACATTTGAGATGACTGATATCCTAAATATTAAAGACGAACCGATCTTCGACGATCGCATCGTCAAGATTGAGACTCACGCGTACAACCCGTTCGCCAATACAACGTTCGGGTACAGCGACGAGATAAGAATACCCATACAGTAATAGGATCTATACACATTGCCGTACGAAAGCTTTCTATACATCGAGGGAAAACTGACGAAGAACAAAGTGGTCCAGGGTGCTAACGTGTCATTGGGAAATAATTGCGTTGCATTTATATTCGATGAGATATGAACTCAATGGTGTGGAGATTGATCGTAACGTGGGAAGAAACATGGGCATAACTAGCACGAACAAAAACTATGTAACAGTGTCATCCGACAGAAGCGTGATTCTGCGGAATGCAGGCTGAGATGCGCAGACTACTGCGGCCGTATACTTTAATTTCTGTGTAGCGTTCTACGTACTGCTGGGATTTTGCGAAGATTACAGACGTGTGGTGATCAACGCTCGTCACGAATTGATTTTAATACGAGCGCGCAACGACAACAATTGTCTAACGAGAGATTCGGCGACAGAGTCGAATTATTCAAAGTACAGTGGCGAATGCCGCACGTGTTGAGCGAGATAAATAAGCTGTCGCTGCTGCACGCTTTGGAGGGCGGACGATATCTGAGCATGGCTTTTCGCTCTTGGGATCTGTACGAGTTTCCGCTCTTGCAGAGCACAACCAAGCATTGGTGGGCCATCAAGACGACTAGTCAGCTCGAGAAGCCGCGCTACGTCATTTTCGCTATGCAAACAGGTCGAAAAAATATTATGTCTGAGGATGTAAATCGATTCGACCACTGCAAATTAACCAATGCTAAACTCTACCTGAATACGGAATGTTATCCGTACGATTTGAATCTAGATTTTGATAAAAACAGATGTGCGATTCTGTACGACTTGTACGCGCGTTTCTGCAAGGGTTACTATGGATACGAGTATCTCGAGCCGAGTCTCACCTTTACAACTTTTTTACGTAATGGCCCGTTCGTGATCATCGATTGCTCTCGACAGAACGAGTCGGTCAAGAGTGGTACCGTAGACGTGCGATTAGACTTTGAATGTAAGGAGAACGTGCCCGCAAATAATACAGCCTATTGTCTCATCATACACAATCGTGTGGTTCAGTATAATTCGTTGACCAACGTTGTGCGCAAAATCACCTAAGTTTACCTCCAACACGATATAAAATCTACGATACGCCGCAATCGATCGCAGTATTCTCGACAACATGTCTATGCCAACGTTCGTG
>NW_017306049.1:1567520-1574119 GCF_001594115.1 Trachymyrmex septentrionalis | reverse complement strand
ACAATGCAGTTATTGCAGACGAAGTTTCATGATCGTGTTATTTCGCGCCGCGGCGATGTGAATTGACCACCAAGATCGTGCGATTTGACGCCATTGGACTTCTCTCTTTGGGGTTTTCTGAAAGGAAAAGTGTATGCCAATGATCCACAGACCATTCCGGAGTTGAAGAAAGAAATTAGACGTACCATTAATGAAATTAGTCCGCAATTATGCCAAAATGTCATTGAAAATTTTGTCAAAAGAATGAACGTTTGCAAACAGAGTCGAGGCAGTCATTTATCGGATATTGTGTTCCACATATAACCTCCATGTATGTACTTTATATTAAACTAAAAACATGTGTACTTTTCAAATAAATAATATGTTTTATTAATCAATTAAAATGTAAGGTCATTTTGAGACACCCTTTATATCTTCTGATATGTTTCCCTCTTTGAGTGCTCCTGTCACATCCTTCAATCTGACCCTGTTATAGGCTTTGATAAAATCGATGAAACACATAAATGCTGCTTTATTAAATTCCACTGCCTTCTGCATTAGTTGCTTTACCATAAATATGACATCAGTGGTAGATCTGTTTTTCCTAAATCCTTTCTGTTCCTCACTGAATTTAATGTGCTCCGCTCTAGCAAAAGGATCGATTTGATGATTTGGGTGAATAGCTTCATAACACTCAGCAGTGTAATGTCCCTGTAGTTCTCTGAGATTTTCTTATTCCCCTTCTTAAAGATCGGGATGGTTACGCTTTTTTTCTATTCTTTAGGGGCCGTTTCGCTGTCGGATCTTTTGGAAGAAAGCAGTGAATTGTTTAACTGCTTTTGTCCTCTGTACTTAAGTAATTCGTTAGATATTTTATCTCAACCTAATGATTTCCTATTCTTTAGCTTTTTGATCTGTTCTTCCACCAGCCGGGTCTCTATTACAGTTGCTCCTCCTTGTGATCGTGGAGTCGATTCTGTTGCGTTTAGGGTTTCCTGCTATAGATTCTGGAAATATTGCACCCAGATGTCGTTCTTAATTGCTTGTTTCCTGTTTCTGTCGTCTTAGTCTCCCCAAATCCTCTTCTGGATCCTGTTCAGGTCCTCTCGTGTGAAGTTTGCCCGGTATTCCGTTTTTAGCTCTCTCACTCTAGCATTTACTCTATTCCTGATTCTTCTGTACTCATCGTATCCCGTGCTGTCCTGTTATTAAGATATTGTAGGTAGGCTTTCTTTTGACTTTTTATTACTTCTTTTATTTCCGCCATGAACCATGGTGTTTTGGTCCTTCGTGCATTCTTGTTTGCCTTCCTAGGGCTTTCTCTGCTGTCTTTAGTATATTGTTCTTTACTCCAGCAAGTTTCACTATCATCTTCCGGATGAATTCCATTGTCCCTGATTTTCTGCTTCTTGAGTACAAGCTCCTTATGCTTTCGTTAGCTTGATGTTGATTTTTTCCATGTATCTTTTTCTTTCAGAGTTTTTCTTCTTCTGCTGAATCGCAAATCGAACTTTGCATAATATTATATTAGTCCATGGTCCGATCCTATGTTCGCCAATGTTAAGGTTTTTAAATCCAGAACTGGGATGGATGTATCGTTCTGTTCGATATTGCGTAGTCCATTGGGGACGTTTGGTTTCTTGAATTGGACCAAGTAATTTTATACTGTTTATGGTCGAAGTATTTGTTATTTATTCTAAGTTCTCTGAAGGCGATCAATGTTTCTCCATTCTCATTTAGCGATTTAGCCGATTTATTAAAGCGTTGCTCCGGCTATCTCGTTGCCAATTCGGGCATTAAAACCCTCTAGTATTAGTAATATCTCATCCTTGGGTATTTTGTCGATTTATTGCTGTAATTTTTTAGAACCTTGTAGTCTTCTCTTTGGGCTCTCCTGTATAGGGCGCATATACACTTATAATGTGTAGCTTTCTTTCCCCGAGGTCTAGGCCTCATCATTCTTTTGCTAACATAGCATGTTTCTTCGATGTTCTGTTCGTACTATCGATAAGGATTATCTCCCCCGATGTTTCTCCTTTCCATAGTAGTAGAATACGTAGCACGGGTATATCCTACTTCTCTTTCCTTTTCGTTTCGTTTCGGATACTGCATAAATGTCTATTTTGTACCTTTTCAGCTCTTTATCGCCTAGTTTCTGCAGATCCAAGACTAGATGCTCTAGCATGAGCACGTCCTTTCTTCACTGTCATTTGCTCTCTCTTTTATGAGTAATTATCTTTGAGGATTCACTCGTATTCTTAATCCGAGTCATTTCCGTTGCCAAAGAATCCATCTTGTTCTGAAGCATATTATTAGTTGATTAGTTTTTTGAGCTTCTTAATTTTTTTATCTTTGGTAGGTTGCTAGCCTGATCATAGAACCTTCCGCCTTTCTCCGCGATTGAGACCGGCACTGGCAGTTGTTGGGCTACTCAGTTCACCCACCACTTACCAGAAGCGAAGTTATTGTTATACATGTAACTTAATTTATTATAATTTATTTAAGTTATTACAATCAATTTTATGCTCCGACTACGCATGTAATTTTATTATACAGTTTTATTATACAGTTTTTATCAGTTATTTGACACAATTCCTATTAATTTATATTATTTATCGTATTTAATATTATATGGTTGTTACTATTACATTGACTTTAAAACTGTTTACTCATTGTACACGTCCGTTACGTTTAATCGACTACAAATTGTCCACGATCGCTTAAGATTTTCTATATGGTCTTCCAATCGTCATCTGAACAGCTATAATTATACTGGAAACAGTTCATCAAAAAGTGGTCTACTTTATAAAGATAAAGTCATAACTACATTTATAGCATTTTTGAAGAGAGTTCGAACAAATAGTCGAAACATGTAAACAGTGTGAATTTACCAGATTAGGGTGTTTGAATAACAATTCTATGTAATTATCATTAAAATATATAAATTAATTTATGCAACAAGTCTGCGGTTGACTCTTCAATATCCCGTCATGTATACAATTTTAATTTATATATGTATACACATAACATAACGCCCCTGCTCACACATCGTTGCTTGTGCGCGAATTTTTGACCAAAAACAACACACTAATGATGCCGCAGCCACCGTATTCCCCAGATCTGGCCCCCTGTGACTTTTTCTTGTTCTCGAAACTGAAGAGGCCCATGAAAGGACGACGCTACGCTACGATTGAGGAGATAAAGACGGCATCGAAGGAGGAGCTGAACAAGATCACAAAAAATAATTTTTTGAAGTGCTTCGAGGATTGGAAAAAACGTTGGCACAAGTGTATAATATCTGATGGGGATTACTTTGAAGGGGACAAAATAGATATTCATGAATAAATAAATAATTTTTGAAAAAACACAAAATTCGCGATACTTTTTGAACAGACCTCGTACATAGTACATAGTAAGAATCCTACATTTCAAGTACGCTGAGTTCATTTGAAGCAACCCCGAGTAGCTCCCGAGAGACAAACAACTCTGCTTTTATTTCCAACAAGTAATATTACGTTATAAAATCTTTTTTGTTTCTATTTTATGAAACCGCTTGTACAAAGTTTGCAAATTGATTCTTGAAAATGTTTTATTAATAAAATTATGTACCTGTACTGCACTATAGTACACATCAGAACAAATTTTTATTTTGCCTTATAAAAAAAAGTCGCTCTATATAAGCCTTTAGTCACGGAACTCTCTTTCTACTCTTGTCCCATTGGTCGAGAACCAATCACAAGCGTTCAACTGCAATTGGTGCGGAATGTTTAGATTTGTTTGCGTCGCATACTTCAACATGCTCCAATATGCTCCTGTCATAGTTCTTACTCTAATGATCACATTAAAGTGAATAGGAGCTATGATTAGAGCATATTTGAGCATATTGGAGCATGCAATGCGAACAAATCTCTTGTGATTGGTTCCGATCTCGTTCCGCGAAAGGTGCTTTTTCATGCCGACGCTCGATGTTCATTTTTAGCGTCAAAATAAGTCATGTGATAGAAAGTGACGAATATCAAGAGTCAATTTTGATCACATGACTTATTTTGACGCTGAAAATGTGCATCGAACGTCAGTATGAAAAAGCATCTTTACGCTATTCCGCTGCATGGATAAGCACCTTAATGATTATGCGCGACACGCAATACGCGACGCGCGACATCCAGGTTGCCTTTACTCGAGTGCATCTATGCATCATTTTATCCTTGTTGTTCAAATGTTAAACGAGAATAAATAATACATAGGTACACCCGGAGAAATTTCCAAACACAGTCCAATAAGCATATATATAATTTTTCCAAGTATCGCAGCAAAAGTTGGGCGAAGTTAAACATTTCTCGTATGCGACAAGCGAATGAGTCGAGCTGCGCATGGGTACACAAAAAATAGAATTAATTTAAAAATGTGATCTTGGTATCAATCATGAAACTTTATCCCTAGGATGGAAAATAAAAAGTGAAAAATTTCTGCATTAATTTTAATAAATTATGGTAAAAATTTTTACTTTTCACTTTTTATCTAGGGATAAAGTTTCATGATTGATACCCTTATACGTAGGCTACTAGAAAAGTTTCTGCAATCTAGTACTTCCAGTGGCGCCAACGTTCTGTTACTATCATATCCGTAAAATTAGACGTTTTTAACCTATAATTCAATTGACAGTTTGTATCCAAGCCAACTAGTTTTGTTTGCATAGTATTTTAAAAGAAGTTATTTTGTAAGAAAATGGAAATTTCGCGTGAAAATTTTCGGACAATGAATTTTTACGATTACAAATGTAATCTAACTCCGAAACAATGCATCGATCGACTTGATTTGGCTTTTGAGGATGAAGCAACATCCAATAGGACTGTTTATAATTGGTTTGCCGAATTTCAGCGTGGACGTACCTTTGTTAGTGATGAATTTCGTGAAGGTCGTCCACGTCTATTGTTGCCACTAATGTTGATGCTGTGCGTGAGATGATTGAGCGAGACCGGCATATAACATACCGCGAAATTCAGGCATCCTTAGGCATTGACATTGTTACGTCCGGCGGACTCACGCGACTCTTTTCTTTCATAGATATCTCGAATTCCTCGAAACACTAAAATTTTATATTCTTTCCTTTTTTTTTCTCTATCTTAAAAACTAAAACAAGGAATCCGTTATCTCCTCGTGAATGTCGCTCCGAGATAAAAATCAATAATAAATACGTATGGAAAGCGTAAGACCGGCCAGATTAACGCCAAGATTAACGATCAAGTCGCGAACGATTCTCGCGAATTCGTAATTATAAAATTTAAGAAACGGCACGCGACGTTCAGGGGTAGATTCTGGGTGGTCCCGTGGCGACGATGCATGCGCGACTTCTCGGCGCCCGAGACGCGCGTTTCCCCATAAATCTTAAGGTCATAAAATTTTGGAGTTTCACTTTCTCACTCTAACGATTCCTGTCAACATCCTTTCCTCCCCCAAAATCTTGACCAATCTAAGAGCAAAAGAAAATCCTACTACCACCCAACGAAACCTATTCCACCAATCCAAATTTGAGTAATCTGGGGCGATTAGTATAAAAATCGCGGTTCCGCAACCCTTGCGTCAGATAGATAGCAGATTTTTCTCGAAATCCGGACTTGTACACTTGTCGAGCGATAAGTTGCGATACTCGAAGTTCCTAAAATCAGTGAGTTGGTCGCGATACTCAAGGTTCCCGAAATAAAATCAGTGAGTTGGGCGCGTTACTTTAAGTTCCGATAGAGCCAGTGAGATCAATTCTATCATCGGGATTCAATCCAAATCAAAAGCCTGCCTCCTGATCGAGGAAGTCCGTTGAACCTGAACAACATCCGACGCCACCTTCTCTGCGGTTGGGCCCTACATCGCCAGTAAGTTTCCAATTATTTACATCAAGTGGTCCCTCCACGTCTTCCCCTTTTTTTTTCTCTTTGGGGACCCATTAAAAATAAAATTTTTTAGTGCGTTCACGCCGTCCATTCGCCCCTCGTCGCCGCCTGACGAGAACCACCCGATCGCGCCGACTCGCCGCCCGCGCCTGGATTTCTCACCAAACCCAACCGACAGTATCGGAACCGACTCCCCTTATACAATTCCCCTTGGCAACCCTCTCTCCACCCCTCGAAATCTTCTATTCCCCAATTTCAAATCCATCCCCGATTCCCCCTGCTGATTTCCCCCCACATCCACTATCTCACCCCCTCCAATAAATACCACTCCCTCTATCCCACATAATGGGTACTCTCCCGCTGCCCTCTTTCCCCTTCTTTTCCATGATGGAAACCCAGGAACTCCTAGTACATGGCACACTTTACCCCCTCCAACCAAGATTTTGTAGTCGTGAGGATCCCAGGATCCGACGGCCTTTTCTCGGTCCCAGTAGCGTCCCTTGTCCCCCTCGAACTTTTTTCCCTCAATCCCTATGATCCTAGCCAGTACTAATAGTACCTTCCCCCCTTCTTCCTCTCAATTCCACTCATCTCTTTCCCTATTTATACTCTCGTTATTTTCTCGTCATTTTCTCCTCCCTTTCATTCTCCTATGACACCACACACACACACACACACACACACACACACACACACACACACACACACACACACACACACACACACACACACACA
>NW_017306049.1:1544494-1567496 GCF_001594115.1 Trachymyrmex septentrionalis | reverse complement strand
CACACACACACACACACACACACACACACACACACACACACACACACACACACACACACACACACACACATATATCGACAAACGTATTCATATAATCAAGAAAACCAAAAAAATTGTATTATCGTCTTTAATCTGATAAAATTATATTTATATTCAAAATGTATTATTCCAGTTTTTTTTCTCCTTAATTATATAATATTATTATAAAATTAACTTCCCGGTAGTCTTTATTTAAACAATACCTCTCCTCGTATTATTAAGCTCTCCCGCGATTGCACTTCGCCCTCTCCCCGGTCACTTGGATTAAGTTCCATGACCGAAAGTAAGGGCATACGGCCGTACTGGCGCAGCTGGCGCCCCTCTCGGCACACTGACCCAATTTGAGCCCTTTTTCGAAGTACGTCCGACTCGTGTGTCCGTTTAGCGGAGTACGAGCAGAGGTTTCCGCTTCGTCCTCCGTTCGACCCCCGGCTCGTTAGGAACCTCAGGACGAAGCGAAGCGCCTCCCGATTTGCGTGTCCTTCCCCACGGCTCCCTTGCGGTCCGGAGCCCGGACACGACCAAATCGGTCTAACAATTCGGTTCCTTGTTGCGTTCACCCCCTTAGTTCCGCATGCGCGCGGAGCTTGGACGTAACAACATAAAAGCAATACATACGATTTTGTATGATCACTTGAGCGTACGGAAACTTTGCAATCGTTGGATTCCACACAATTTGATCGAAGCTTAAAAACAGACTCGTGTTAAATGGAGCAAAGAAATGCTCAAGAAATTCAACCGAGGTCGGTCAAATTTGGTCTACAACACGTAGAAGCTTTGATTAATAAAGTGATAAAATTATTTTAGATGTATCAAATTATAAATATAGATAAGCCTATACATTATTATAAAGATACCGAATTAAAAATATATTAGGTTAAATAAAAAGTCGCGTTTTTTTAAAAGACATCTATCAGTAAAAACCGCAATTACTTTCTTACCAACAATATAAATATATCTTGATAGAGTAAAGTTTCAGCTTTAAAAATCTCTTTTTTAAATTATACGATACGACAATTTTTAATGGAGTTATGAGCAATTAAAATCAAAATAATTCTTTTATTTAATCCGCGATAACTCAGTAATCAAAAGTCGTAGGAATATTTAAAAAAAACGATTTTGTAGGGAAAGTATCAAGCTTTCACGATAGGTAATCGAAAATTTTCTCAAATTCGTTTTGGACACGTTACAAATCCACAAAGTGAGAAGAAAATTTTTCGTCTTTTTCAGCTCGTAGTTTTTGGTATGTAAAAATTATCAAACTCATATAAACTTAAAAAATGTGATAAGCTTTTAAAAGTAGAGATTTCAAGCTTTAAAACCCTTTTTTTAAATTTGAATTTCATTCATTATTGACGAAGATATTGTATATACAACTTTGAGCTAAAAAATACGCGATGACTTTTTACTCAACCTAATATAATAGATACTATATATAATATAATAGATATATTATATAATAGGAAAGTGACATTCTAACTTTGTCGTCAATCATATAATTGTCAAAAAGGGTGTTTAAAATTACCAGTATAGCAGTTTGACGATGGCTTAAGACATTTTATTGTAAAATAAAAGTTTTGTTAAATGAAAGTGTTATTTTATTACTGTTTCGTCACTATTTCAGTTCCAAAAATAAAATTAGTTCAGCTATAAAAAACAAATCTACTTCTGTCAATATTTTGTAATTTAACATAAATTCTATTTGTCAATATTATATGCTTTAACATAAATTTTACTTTCACAATTTCTAAAATCTAAATTACTGCGTTTACGATACTCAAAGTGGGGATATAATAGCATCGATGATTGGTTCTGTCATTTTACTTTAAAGCCAATGAAAATTTATACAAGATTGATGCAACTCTCTTAGACCCGTTCTACAATAAGTCGGTTAACAGAGTCGAGTGTTGTTAGTCGCTTATCGCGTGTTGTATGTCGGGTATGAGTACGATTTGCTAGTCTATAATTGCATCGCAAGTCGGAATAGTCACAAATAAAAATGTCATGGAAATTGAAACGTTGAATATTTATTCAAATTATTTGGATGCAAATTATAAGACTGAGATTACTTGTAAGAAAACGTAAAAAAGGAATTACAAGAAGATGGTGGATAAAACCCCATATATTACTAGAAATATGAGACACAATTGCTTATCATACATTATTTATATATTTCAAATAAATAATCACGAAGAATTTTTCAAATTTACAAGAATGTCAGTGGAACAATTTGACAATTTAAATAGATTATTAAAGCCAAAAAACGTAGTCGTAAAGAACCTCTACCTACGGAGATACGTACGAGGTCTGGCTATTAAATACCGAGACTGCGCGCGCAGAAGGCGTCCTAAAGGGGTAGGGTGGGAAACGAATGCAGCGTTGGATAGCTGGAAGTGTCTACTATTCCAGTACGAAAACACGTTTTTGTCGCAGTAGTAGTATTTTTTCTATAGAGGTTAGAAACGAACTTGTTTTTTTCTCGTGCCGAGAAACAATGTGTGACGAAAAACACGAGCAATGGATCAATGTAAAATTTCTCGTTAAATTAAAAAAAACTTATTTAGCCGCTAGAGGCACTCCAGTGCTCGAACACGCGCCGTACTCGCCTGATTTAGCACCCTGACTTTTTCCTGTCTCCGAAGATCAAGTCTGCCTTAAAAGGAACCCGGTTCGAGTCGATGGAAAGGAAGCGAAAATCGGCGGAGCTCCTAAATGCTCTTACAAAAGAAGACTTCCAGCATTGCTTTGACCAATGGAAAAAACGAATGGAACGGTGTGTGGCGAGGGGAGGGGAGTACATTGAAGGGGAGCATTCAATTGTAAAGAATAATTTTTAAAATAAAACTCTTTTTCATAAGCAGTCTCGTTATTTAATAGCCAGACCTCATAAACGGTGATGAAGTATCTGTTGTACTTGTTTTGGGTAATGAACTTTATGATTGCTGAATAAATGATATCTTTATTCCGTAAATAAAATTAGAAAATTAAAAAAATGTAGAAAATAAATACTAACAAATAAATAAAAATATAAAAACTAGCTTTCTATGAACTATATGACGAACTAGAAACAACATATTTCTATATAACTCCCATTCCTTCCTCGGTTCATATCCAGAACTAGATAGTGGTAACATTTGTTGCCTATTCTCTCTACTAAACATGTCTCTTAAATATGACCGTCTTTCGATTTCTTTGACTTGTTACGTCCCAAGCTCCGCGCGCATGCGAGGGCTGAGGGAGTGAACGCAACAAGGAACCGAATTGTTAGACCGATTTGATCGTGTCCGGCTCCGGACCGCAAGGGAGCCGTGGGGAAGGACCGAAGCAAATCGGGAGGCGCTTCGCTTCGTCCTGAGGCTCCTAACGAGCCGGGGGTCGAACGGAGGACGAAGTGGAAACCTCTGCTCGTACTCCGCTAAACGGACACACGAATCGGACGTACTTCGAAAAAGGGCTCAAATTGGGTCAGTGTGCCGAGAGGGGCGCCAGCTGCGCCAGTACGGCCGTATGCCCTTACTTTCGGTCATGGAACTTAATCCAAGTGACCGGGGAGAGGGCGAAGTGCAATCGCGGGAGAGCTTAATAATACGAGAAGAGGTATTATTTAAATAATGACTATCGAGAAGTTAATTTTACAATGATATAATTAAGAAAAAGAAACTGGAGTGATACATTTTTTTGAATAAAATATAAATACAATTTTATCAGGTAAATACAATAATACAATTTTTGGTTTTCTATTCTGGATTAAATGTACGCGTTTATCGATGTGTGAGAGTGTGTGTGTAAAGTATTATAACAGAATGGAAGGGAGGAGTTACGGAGAAAATAACGAGAGAATAAAAAGAGAAGGAGGTGAGTGGATTTGAGAGGAAGAAAGGGAGGTGGTGCTATTAATACTGGCTAGGATCATAGGGATTGAGGGAGAAAGAGTCGAGGGGGACAAGGGACGCTACCGGAACCGAGAACAGGCCGTCGGATCCTGCGATCCTCACGACTACCAAATCTTGGTTGGAGGGGGTAAAGTGGGCCATATAATCTTGGAGTTGCTGGGCATCGTGGAAAAGAAGAGGAAAGGAGACAGCGACAAAGTATGCCATTATATGAGATGAAAGGGGTGGTATCAATTGGAGGGGGTGATGGTGGATGCGGGGGGAAGTCTGCAGGGGGAATCGGGGATGGATTGGAGATTGGGGAATATGAGATTTCGAGGGATGGAGAGAGGGTTGCCAGGGGGAACTGTATGAGGGGAATCGGTTCCGAGACTGTCGGTTGACTTTGGTGGTGGAAAATCCGGGCGCGGGCGGCGAGTCGGCGCGATCGGGTGCTTCTCGTCAGGCGGCGGCTACGAGGGGCGAATGGACGGCGTGAACCCACTAAGAAAATTTTATCTTTAACGTGGGTCCTCAAAGAAAAGAAAAGGGGGAAAGACGAGGGACCACTTGATGTAAAATAGTTGGAAACTTACTGGCGATGCAAGATGGCTCAACTGCGGAGAAGGTGGCGTCGGATGTTACTCAGCTTCGATGGATTTCCTCGATCAGGAAACAGGCTTTTGATTTAACTTGAATCCCGATGATTCAATTGACCTCACTGACTTTATCGGGAACTTTGAGTAACGCGACCAACTCACTGACTTTATCGGGAACTTTGAGTATCGCGACCAACTCACTGACCCTATCGGGACAAGTACAACTCCGGAACTTAGAGAAAAATCTGCTATCTCATGCAAGGGTTGTGGAACCGCGATTTTTATACTAATCGCCCCAGATTACTCAAATTTGGATTGGTGGAATAGGTTTCGTTAGCTGATAGTAGGATTTTCCTTTACTCTTGGATTGGTCAAGATTTTGGGGGAGGAAAGGATGTTGACAGGAATCTGTAGAGTGGGAAAGTGAAACTCCAAAATTTTATGACCTTAAAATACCTAAGATTTATGGAGAAACGCGCGTCTCGGGCGCCGAGAAGGCGCGCATGCATCGTCGTCACGGGACCACCCAGAATCTACCCCTGAACGTCGCGTGCCGTTTCTTAAATTTTGTAATTACGGATTCGCGAGAATCGTCCGCGACTTGATCGTTAATCTTGGCGTTAATCTGGCCGGTCTTACGCTTTCCATACGTATTTATTATTGATTTTTATCTCGGAGCGACATTCACGAGGAGATACCGGATTCCTTGTTTTAGTTTTTAAGATAAAGAAAAAAAAGGGAAAGAAGATAAAACTTTAGTTTTTCGACGAATTCGAGATCTCTATGAAAGAAAAGAGTCGCGTGAGTCCGCCAGACGTAATACAAACTATAAAAAAATTATGTATTATATTATTTTTTTATATGTTATGTAATAATTTAAAAAACAAAAAATTACCTGACATATTTATTGTATAATAATTTCTCAAATTTTCAGAAAGCTTTTGCTACAGATCTTTCTTCTTCCTAATATTTTTAAAATCCACATCGCATTTGTCATATAAACAACGATTTATACGAACAAATTTAATAATAATTTTATCAACATTTAATGATTTCATGATAAAATATCTTATTTAACAGTACTAGCAGTATATATTTGAATAGCCATAAGTAGTATATGGGCAGCCATGGGGCGTCAAAACAAACCTTCTCCAAGTTTCCTTCCGGCGCCGTGGGCGTGGCCTAGACGAGTCAGTCTATAGAAAGGGCACGCTCTGATTGGTCGAAGAGTGAAGGGAGGAGGTAATAGGGTAATTAAATGATATGTTTCGCGCTATGCTTGCCAAAGATTTGATTGGTTCGCTCCATACCTACATATAAGATGATTGGAGAGAGTGGGTGGTAGAGGGCCTCAGACAAAATGGAGGTCTGAAAAATGATGAGTGGAGATTGGGACTGCAGCATTCTTTTGTCGCGAGGGCAGAGTACGAGCAGCGGGGATGAATAGCGGTCGAATTTATGATCGTCACTTTTTATTGTCGCGGCGCAACGTCTCCGACGTAGGCGTTTCAGTGTTATTTATGTATGAGAAAGGAGATCTCATACGAAAATTTGCGGATCTAGAGAGTCTTGCTTTTGTTCGGAAAAATTTTGGGGGAGGTAAAACAGGAACGAACATGTTCAACCTGCGCGACGTCTTCGAGCATTGCCTTAAAAAAATTCTTTCTATATTTTATGTATTTAATGTACATTATCTGAGTCTGTAATACGGGGGGGAAAATGTATCTATTGTAAATGAGGATGAAGGGGCAGGAGTAAGAAACAAGGCAATATTTACAAGTTCAAAAACGTTTATTTAAAAAAGATATTACATAAAATAGTTATTTTATTTTTTTGAAAGAGTACATGTTGAACATGACGGCATACAGTATGAGAATTTACGAATTTATGTTTACAATGAAGAAAAATTTTATGAAATAACTGTACAATCAATCGATCATTTCGCTTACAATCAGAGGTAAAGATCAAGAAACTGATTAAGATTGTAGCCATTACACAAATAATATAGCATAATATACAGCAGTATTGTCCGCAAGTTTGAGAAAGTATTCCTTGCAGCGTTGTCGTATTCCAACGATACGTGATGGAGTTTCGTCGAAGTCGTAAGAGGAATTTTGGATCCAAGGGCGGCAAGCCGTAGCTATCGAAATACGTTCCTGTCCCGTGTTCATCGATGTAGAAGGCGAAGTGTTGGCCAGGTCGATCGTGATCGTCCGTGTTAGCGACAATGGCGGTCGACCTCGTCCACACCCTCGGCAATCGATCGGCAGGATAGACCCCCGCATGTTGTACACTGAGATGATGTAATGCGTTTAAAATTTCCAGCGAATTCATTTCTCGTCGTCGAAGAGCGTGAGAGAGGAAATGTTTGCGTAAATTCAAAATGTACCTCTTTTGCCGGCGATGTGGAGTTCCCTAAAATGCTCGACACTTGCGAGACGCTGGTATTAGTTTTATCTCTATCGGTCCACGAGTCGAATTTTGAGAGATCTTTTTTCTCCTTGTCTGTCACTTGTTTGTCCGCGCTTTGATTCGTCTTTTCCGTCGCGATATTTTTCTTCCACGCTTCAATGTTACGAGCGATATCGTGTTTCTGATTTTTAAATTGAATTGAAGAATTCTTGCTGCCGGTTTTTTCGCTCTCGACGACGCTCTCGCTTCAATTTTCTGAGGAAAGGCTATTCATAACTTAAATTGCTGCTATGTCATATAGTTAGCCAACGTTTCAATTTGTAAGCGTTGCGTAAAGCGCAATGTGATTCGACGCTGGTTCGAAATTCGTGATGCGTGCAACGTTGTCCACGGCCTTCAAAATCTGGTAGATTTTTGAAAGCCGGAGAAATTCCCTCCAGATTATATACGTTTCTAGAAAGTAAATTACTCAGATAACGAGCCTTCTCTTGTCCCTTGGTATAGATGTAGCGTGCGTGTTGTGTAATGTCACGCAGAGGTATCATAAAGTTTTTTGGATTGACGTCTCCATCGAACCATTCGATTCCATGATAATTTCGTGTAAGCCAATGTTTTCTCGTCTTGCTCTCACGGGTAAATCTTCAAATGGGCAGGGTGACGTCATAATCCAGTGTCCGGTGATCGCTGCGTTAATCGACTAGAACCGCGACTTCTTTCGGAATAAAGTTTTCTTCGACATCGCGAAAACCTTGTATGTATGTCGATGACTATATCCATTATGATATTATATTCAAATTTTCGCTACTTTTTTTACGTCACGAAACGTTGACGTTAGTGTCGCGAACAAGACTGAAGCTTTTTCATATTCTTGCGTCCAATTAGATGAGAAAAAATGTATAGTAGGGGGGAAAATAATTTTCTTGCGATAACCGTAGGGCTAACCGGAAAAGTCGACAATGACTTGACGCGAGGAGTCGATTTCTAAAATGTTATCAAACTTGGCATAGACGATACAATTAGTAGTCACAGAAAGAGCTTTTTCGAATCTCACTTATAATCGTAAGTTTCCGTGTTTTACGAGATTGCAATGTCCTGCACAATTAGCGGATAGATCTGGAGTAAGATCGAAAGCGAAAAGAGTGTAGCCGTTGGCGTAATCGTCTCTTATAGCATTACCCTCGTTCAGAAAGTGAATGCCGGTTCCCGAGAATAATGTGTGATAAGCTTCAACGTAGAGCGGGTCGTTTTTTGAAAAATTTAGTTGTATCGGTCTATTGGGAATTTGTATGCCATCAGCGTACAGTGAAAAGAAATTTATTCCGTAATTTTTGAAATTAAACGGGTTTAATTTTCTATCACCGTTAAACGCTTTGTTATCGACAAAGCCAACTATTATTCATTCACGTGTATTGTGAATGTTTTAACTTCGACCCTCGTAAGGAGATACTTGGCGGTAATTTTACTCAACATTTGTGTGCGAGGAGCACGCCTAGGCTTATTTTTGCTCTTCTTACGAGTAGACTGGCATCAAGAATGCGTATTTTTAATAACATTTTACTCTCCATAAGATAAAATAAATTTTTCGAACGTACGAGTCTTATTCTAACCTCCACTCCGTTAATTAAAAATTTATCTTGATTGAAAACGTCGCAGTGAAGGTGACCAATGAGATCTAGCGCGCGATTTCCTCGAATGTATTGCGCGCGTCTCTCGAGCGCTGTATTTGGATTTGACGCTTCTAATATATCGTCCATGTAACCAGGGATATCAGCGTCTCATAAGAGGTTAGATGGGAGATTTTTGCGAGTAAAGCATAATTTAATAACTCCTCGATGTTCGCGCGGTACGCGTAAGCGTTGTTTGGTGGCGATACGAGCTTTTGATTGAAATATACGTCGATTTGGTTGAACATGGAATGCAGTAAATGATTTACGGGGCCTACTTTTGTCCCGCTGTCGGGTGCGACCGATGTGCTCTCCCCGCGCTCGCTTTCTACGTGTATGCGAAGGCTCAACATGATGTGAGTGAGGTCCAGATAGTCTTCTCCATGTATGACGAATTCTATGGGCGAGTCGTCTGCAAGCGAAGTTACGGGTTTGTAATAAATCCATTGCGAACTCTCAATGCTGGTTTGCGTAGGTGGCAGAGAGAAGAGATCGAGTTCGCTCTTTATATACTCGCTTGAGTGGGTATGAAGAAAGGACATGCTTTTCTCCAGCTGCGAAATTGTATCTCAATTAAGAGAATATGTCGGATACGTTGCGTTTCTTGGCGGTTTCCTAGCGGATGGTTTTTTGATTTTTTTTCAGCAGCACGAATTTTTGTTTTTTTTCTTCGTCACTTTTTTGCTCTTCTTCCCTGTGGTACTTCTTGATGGTTTTCTTTTGACCCCTCGACGTCGTTTACGATGCGCGATACGTCTATCTCGACTACTGAGTGGAAACTGAAGCGCCGCAGATTTCGTGGATATTTTATATCCAGATCCCCTCATCAGGGAGCTTATTATTTTTTGGCTTTTCTCTTCAGATCACCCCTCGATTCCGCGAGCTGACTTTTGACCGCTTCCTTTATTATTTTCGACGTCTTCTATCACGTTAATTCCAGCGCGTAAAGCTTTTTTTCGACAGCACGCGCATCTTTATTTAGAAAAGGTAGTATTTTTCTAAATAACTCACCGAGAAAGCTTCCGATTCCATGTTCGCGTTGATAGGGTGAACCGACGAAACACGCGGAATTCCATCTGCTACCGGTGTCGCGCGCATCAAAATACTCCTCATATTCCATTGTGAGTTGTTAACTATAGACTGGCGCTACCGTCACGCTCGCGTACACGAAAGAAAGTTATTGCTTACGTTTAAAGTGCAGTGTCACAGTCAGCGTACCGAATTCGAATGGAATTTTATTTTCAAGATGATCTCTTAAATCTATTTCGATCGTTCTGAAATTTGTTCGTTGCAAGGGGATATAATTTGGAAATGAGAAATGCTTCACCAAATTTGCACCAAATGCGTAATTATGACTGCGTATCTCGATCGGTATTATTCTGAGAAGAGGAGTACGCACATCACCTATTATATAAGGCGCACAAATATCGCAATATACGAACATTTTATCAGGGATAGCAGCCACAAAGTATAGGGTTCGCTACTCCAATAACCGACTATATGTCGCTGCCCCGTCTTCTTATTAAATCCGTGAGTAAGAAAAATTTTCTCTTTTGTCTCATTGGAATCAGGTTTACGTATCGCGAACTTGGAATAAAATTGGTGTTACTGGAAATTACTGCTGAGAAACCTAGCATTCGTAGAAGATTATCGGAAAAATTTATACGATATAGTATTTTGCATTTTTCATCGCAGTTAATACTTATGTAGACTTTGCCGCCAGACGCTTTTTGCTGTTCAAAATAAAAATGTGATTCGGCATCTTTACACGCGATATTAATCGCCTCAATAAGCTCATAGTTATTGTTGTAAATTCCGTTTCTTTTGACGTAAACGGGTATTTGTCTTCTCATCGGGTTTAACATCGACGAATCTGATCACATTTTCGTTATGATGTACGTATAAAAAGGTACAGGAAAATTGAATCTCACTTATCGCAACCTCCCATTGTCCGTGCAACATTGTAGAGTGAGGTAATTCCGTGATGAAGGACGACGTTGTATTATCTAGAAAATGTTGTTACTCGGAAGTACCAGAAGAAATTGTTCCTCCTCCATCGCGAACAGAAATTAAACTCGATTCCGGAATCCAGATATCAAACTTACTAGGATAACCACGCCAACTAACTAGCACTTGCTTATTAGCTCCTCGCCCCCTACTCTTTATCGACAATAAACTTCTTCCTCTAAGTTTTTCTTAACTCGAGCTAATTCTTACTCATAAAAAATACCGTCTATGACTTTGTCTGCTAAATCTCGCAGCTCGTACACGTGAGGATTTTGCCAATTGAGAACACGATAAATTTGAAGTATTTCCTCGCTCCACTTAGCCTCGTAACCTTTTTCGAAAGCAGCTTTCGCCTTACTGATACGAACGAGATCTTCGACGCGATATTTAATCTTTCGCGCCCGTTTCTTTAATATGTTGTTTTTCTAACGACGTGATATACGAGTACGTAACCCGCGGAAATTCAAAATTCGCGATACTTTTTGAACAGACCTCGTATTTTCACGAGCGATATGGGCGTTTTCTCTCGTTACTACCGCAGGTTGCATTCTCATGGACGAGTAACGCATGTGATTGTAAGCACAACGTACAACGTCCTGTAGAACATCGACGTAGCGTCGTGTATTTTTATGCGTGAAATAACGCCACATTCGCTCCTTCAGTGTTCTGTTGAAGCGCTCGACGGCGCGGATTTAATATCCGGATTGCGCGTTATTCGAAAACGAATGTCGTTTTCTTTAAGAAATTTTTGCATTGGGTGCGCGACAAATTCTTTACCCTTATCCGTTTGTAAGTATACAGGTACTCGTCCTTCGTTTTTCGCAAATATATTTCGCTAGTACTTTTCGCTAGTTAAGCTTTTATCACGCGATTACTCGTTTTGTCACGTAGCGGTTCTACCCAGACGTATTTACTTAATACGTCGATAATTACTAACAGATAGGAGTAACCGTCGTTGTAACTTTTTAGATTTCGGAGTTCGATCAAATCTGCTTCCCACACATCGTCAATGTTTGTCACGTTGTAATGCAATCGCGGAAATTTTCTGCGCAATGGTCGGTGCAACGTATACGCGTCTTGCGATTCGAGCCAGCGTATGACTTCTCCCCGTGAGAAATTCGGTTTAACGGCGCGAGTTAGATTATCCACCGCCGAATAACCCGCATAATTCGACGGATCATAATATAGTTTTTCAAACGTCATCGTTATCTCAATTTTTTCCAACCGAGCAACCAATTTTTCCCTGTTTGCAAAGATACGGCGGTATCGGTTTTTCGTGTATGAGAAAGAATCAGCGAACTTTCCTCGTTTATTTCTTGTTCGTAATTTTTACGTTGTTCTCCTTCCTCGGGCTCTCGATACAATCATCGTGGAACTCACTTTTTCGATATAACAGACGTGGAACTCGCACGCGGTCGAAGTTTTACAATGTTTACAGCATCACCATGCGTGGACAATAATGTTTTATTTCTCACCAGTGCAGAAGGTATGTTCAACACACGGAGTAATCGTGCAAACTGATTTCTACCCACTCCTTTCACAGTTTTTCTCTCGCGCATTGCATCGTTTATTAAGTCAGTGATATTCGAATCTTTCACAACGTTACCATCTATAGTCACAATTCCTTGAACGTCCCAACTAAGTCTATCGGGCACAGCTTTTTGAAGCAAATGTTTCATCAGTAAGTGTGCATGCTTACGATAAGATTTCGGTACGCTTTCCAGTATTTCCTCGATGTTTTTCATCGTATGATTATGCTCGCTCGAAATTTCGAAATTTTTTTTGCTGTAATATCTGTGTTACTAATGGAATGTGATGGCGGTGGTATATTGGATGTTTGCGTGAGATCGTGAAAAACGTCATCGTTCGTCGTATCGTTATCATCGGAGGCATCTCGTGTTGTCTTCTACATTTTTGTTTTCGTTAAGTATGTCTTTCTGTCTTCGCGTTTCTCGGATAAACCATAGGTATCGCCATAATGCCGCTCTGTACATTTTCCACCACTCGCTTTCGTCACGAGGTCATCTGGAATTGAGAATACGATTCATCTCCGCATCGAGTCGTGTTAGATGAGTTCCCGGGAGTTTGCATTGTGTTATTAGTGCTCAAGGTGTTATCCGAATTTTGCGGTACTGCTATTTCTTTTGACTCTCCGTCAACGAACGATGTCGGATTCTGACGGAGCTGATGTTGCATTCTCTCCAGATTTTCCGTTAAAATTAAAATCATTTTTTAGCCCTCTCCATAACGTTTTATCTCTACTATTTTGTTCCTTCGATAATTAGTGATAATAAGATCGATAATATAGGTCCGATAATATAGGGTAAAAATCCGTCTCGCTGCACCAACAGCTTTCTTTTATCCTTCCAATTACAGCGTTTTGCAATGACGCGACGCAGAGCTTTTTTGTATTTGGTTAACCGATTTTTTTCACTCCGTTCGAGCGAGACGTTACCTTTGAGTGTATTAACAACACATATTTCACAGATACAACGAATTAGTTTTCCGTCAGCGTTACGCAAGAAGATTGTGCGCTGATTTTTGTTCAAATGATAGAGCGCCGCGAGGAGACAAACGTTTCTCTTACCGATCGAATGTGTGGTGATTTTCGTCGCTCTGTGCGATTTCACGTTACGCACCTTCATCGCGAGAAAAATCTACGACTGACACGCGCAATTACCCGTACTCAACTTTTATACGTTTCCGCTGGAAAATATAGGCGGCACGTAGACGTAATGAAACGTATCCTTGGGAAAAATATGCGTTCGAAATCGATACTCATCCGGGGTTGATTGTTTCAGATCGAGCAACAAATATCCGTGAGGCCTTGATGTGGCGTCATAGTATGCCTTTTCTAGAAATTTCGGATCGTCGGGATAGACTTGACGCGCTAAATGAAGAATTTGAGCGCGATTACGTGGATTTTTGAAAACGATGATGTAATTCGCGTTAAGTGATATATCGCGCTGCCCTCGCCCCTGGTGGAATAGATTCTGCGAGATAAGAATAACATTGAGATTCTTGTGATGACTGCCTTTGGTAAAAAGATCCACGATCGCGTCACACGACGACGATTCTCTCATAAGATCGTCGATTATCACTAATTTCGGAGAAAGCGGATCGTTTGAGTAATCTTCTGGACGGAGTAATCCCTCGCGAAATTCAATTATATTCTTCTTCTTCGTCGTTTTATTGCTGCATCCCCAGGGCTGTTCTTTTACACGCGTATCGTATTGTAATCGACGATAGGCTTCTTGCCATTCCGCGTAATAAAACAAAATTCTTTCGAAGCACACGTCGGACATAAGAGATAAATGCCGGAGAAAAGCCTTCATAAAGACCGTCTTCCCGCAACCAGTCGGTCCGCATACGATCGATGTCCAAGGATGTTTCCAACGCACGTCCATTTTACGAAATAAACAAACGTGCGCGACTTCAAAAGCAAAAAGGAAAAACGTCACTTGATTTCTAGAATGCATGAAAAAAAATAATTTTAGGAGAAGATAAGCTGATCAACGCGACGATAGAGTCCCCCCCTCCGCGCGGCGGGCCGAGTGCCGCGTCAGTGTACCTCCGCGTGAGCTTGTCAGCGAAGAGCACCGCGGCTGGCGAAAAGCTGATCTCACCGCGGTGCAACGCGCATAAGCTTATCTTCGACTGCGTTAAAGATATTTGCGATCGGTGTATATTTCTATCATTAAGTAAGCACGCGGCATCGCCGTCGATAAGCTTACTGATGCCACTACCGCGATGTCGCTGCGAGGGAAAGTTTTCTTAGAAATCGGAAAGAATGGTTAGAATTATATAATAAATCACTTCTTGTTTTCCTTCAAGTAAAAAATATTTTTTATTTGATACTTTTCTTTAAAAAGAGGAAAGGAGAAAAGAAAACATATATAATTTTAAATTTTTATGTTGCTTATATTTTTACTAGCTCTTATACATAAAATTCAATTATTTTAGGAACAATATAATACATTTTTGTATTTTTACATTTTTACATTTAATTATTCGATAAAATTTTAATAAAATTTTATCGTTTTTTCACAAAAGAGAGATACTTATACTATTTATTATTTACAAAAAAACTTAAATTTATGTTTTTCTTACATAATGCTTAAATACTATGCGGAAAACTCGTGAGCTTAAAATATAAGTGAGAGAAAGAAAAAGAAGAAGAAGACGTTATTCTCTTCTGAAGTCATACGGGAGGGAATAGCGATTATTAATAAATTTATGTTTTACCAATACCGGTGCGCACGTCTTCGTTTCGTTTCGCGTTACGATTTCGTGAAACGCCGTGCGACGGATTGCGCTAAAACAAAAATTTATCACTACTCCGCCCGTTTCTTCTTCTTCTTCATCGCGCCTTTCTTCTCATTATCTATTATTAATCTTCTAATACTATTAAAATTTATAATACAAGAGTTCTTATAACTTAACTTTACAGATCTCGTGTCGGCGACCTTCCGGTATACGAACGACATACGCGTAGAATTTCGGCCTCCGGACACGAACGACTCGATAAAACTGCCCCGTCCGTAGCTCTCAAGCTCGTTCGTCATATCGCCCAGAAAATTCCCCGTACGCGGTTTGTACTCGTTCGGTTCGCCTCTATTTACATAAATACACTAGTCTGTATCACGATATAAAACGCGACTACCTAATTTCTCTAAATATTTATATAATATTAGTCGCGCTTATGCCGTCGTCAACCAAGCCCCGATTACCGGGTTGATTTGCGGAGAAGGAGCGACCGTCTCTTCGCGTAGTCGCCACGAAATATATATTACCTCGTCGTTGACAGGGTCATATATATTGGTTATTTCGTGTTCTGAACTCGTGAGCAATGCTGTCAAACGATCGTATTTTTTTATGATCTCTGTATTAGACAAATTGGTTCGTTGGTCGAATTTACCCCAGAAAGAATTCAAGCAGAGCTTCGCGACCAAAAGTAAACCTGGATTTCGGACGATATTATTTTTATCGAGAACAATATCTTCGATTTTTTCGTATTCCCGAAAGTACTGTTCCTTACTCTCATCCAGGCATTCGCTCGGCCATCCGCTAGCTTCCTGCTTTAATTTAAAAAAACTATTGATATATTCGGCAAAGAAACCATCCTGCCTCGTACGAGAATCGAACTGCGTGATTCTAAATTGCCACATTTCGCTCACGTTCGTCACAAGATAACCTTTCTCGAGAGCCTTGCGCAATTCGCAGGATACCCACGCTCCTACGAATTCACGATCGGCGGGGAGATCATGAGTACACTCGGCCTGCGAGAACGTTTCGCAGCAACTACGGCACAGCCCGAACAACAATTTACCTTGTACGCGGTATGGGAGTACAGGGTAAAAGAGATCGCGTGGAGGAAGTACTGTGCACCGAATGAACGATACCCTCGACAGAATCGAAATTAAAATTCGATTGCGCCAATCAGCTCCGAATACTGTTCTCCGATATAAATCGTTGGTTGGCCTAACGGAAAAGTACCCGTTTTCAATACGGATACAGACAACACACGTCCATGTAGCGTACTTTCTCCGTACTCGTAACTTTGTATCGAGTTACGATATTTTCCGTACGGCTACCAAAGAACGCGAGGAGGGTTGATCAGCATCGGATGGCTTTCGAAAAAAGCGCGCATTTCGCGATTTTAGCGCTTTTCTCGTGAAAATTCGCACTTCCATTTCTCTATCACCCTATATCCTCGTTGTCGAAGACGCTATGTCATTGCGAGAGTTCGTTCGTATCGAGCGTCGATTGTATCTTTGCGCGACACCCCGGACGTAAGTTTTCTTTCACGATTGATTTGATAACAGTTAGGACAACCATGCCAAAAACAACCGTGAAATTGTAACACGTAACGCGACGTCTCATTCGTTGATTCGACTTCAAAATATCCGTCGACGGGTGTACCGGCAATTCGATACTCGCGGCCTCGCCCTGCATGGATTAAGGATGTCCGAGCTCGCGCTCCATCCACACTAACCACTGTAGGGCTTTGTGCGAGTGATTATCTTTATATCTATATCCGCCGGGTGGAATGATTTCTATTTCTTCCTGGCGTAAAAAGTTTTTACGAAAAACTTTCATACATGTGGAAGCAATAGTCGTGCATTCTACGAATGGACACACGTCTCCGCGTTCTAAAAAGATTTTTCTGAATGCCATGCACGCACGTCGAAGGATATCTACGTCATTCCGACAATATTTTACTATTTCCTGTTTAATATTAAAAACGAAATTTGAACGCGACATTTCCTCGTACCAAACTATAAAACGCTCGTGTTTCCTCGGATTTCATTTGTTCGGGCGAATAATATCGTATATCTGGTATTAGACCAATATAATTTTTATTTTTCAATGTATTAAATAAATGAGGAAAAAACCTTTACCCAGAGTATTCTGCAACCCGAAAGTCTTGGGTAACTCCGATAATCGCATAGGTATATAATTTGAGCTATCGATAAATTTTGTACGTCCAATCGTCATAACGATAATTTTTGTCCCGTTTAAAATCACCCGAGGTTCTTCCGTTATTCCCGACTTTTTAACGATGTACTTTAAAATAAATTGAGCGTCAAATGCTTTAGGATTATGCGATACAGATAATTTTTTAAAAATATTTAGACAATCGCGTCGCGAAATCGACAAACTCTTTTACGGGGTCTCTACTAAATACGAATTCACGCACTCCACACCAATGACATCGCAATGACATGGCCTCTATTCCCGCGCACGCTTCGCAAATTTGTTGCGCGACGCAGAGAGTTGGAACGTGGATTCTTACGTTCTCTGTTCCTTCGAGCGTTTCGTCTTGTCGCGTTTCAAAATCATAAAACACGAATGCGATGCGATCTCTTTTAACACGCTCGTCCGTGTCTTCGACGTCATTCGTATTTGTTTATGGATGCAATGCCATAGTACTTGTACCCTCTCTAGGATTTTCTACTGTGGCTTTACGAGAAAGAGGCCGCATGTAACACAAATGATTCGAAGACTGTAACGAATGACACGTTTTGCAATAAATTACGTCGCAATCGTGTCGCGATTTTGAATTAATCAATCGCCCGCAACCGTTGCAAATTTTAATGGATTCGCAAACGCTTGCGAGGGAATGATTATATGATCCTTGCGCTCAATGATGATCGAAACACGGACGCCCGAAGAAAACGCGAACGCACTTAATCATCTCAACGTCGGGGCTCTCGTAAGACGGGGTGGCGTAGCAACGTGCATTTTTTTGTGCATTAATGCCCTCTGTCGTTACGAAAGTCCACGTTGCACGCTACGCAATATCTCCCGCGAGAACCGGCGCCGGCTTTTAAATTTAATATAATGGTTATAATGTCGTGAATCCTCGTAATACATTATATTTAAACAACACGAGAGTTCGCGACCTAGAGAGGAAAATAACGAGCAGCCGCCATACATCGGATTCTCGCCTCGACCGAAAGTACTAAAATTATATATCATAATTGCAATATTTTCGGAAGCAAGAATCCGTTGGAATTGCTCGATTTCGCAAATACCTTCCTCGGGAATCGTGATACCAGCGGATTTCGTTAATTCTTCGGCCAGCTTACGCTGTAACGAAGAACGCTGATATCTCACGGATTCCTATTTTTCTTGCAATTCCCCCGTACGCAGTTGCCCACGTTCTTGATGTACGCGTGCCACTACGAGCGAACGGGGAAAACACAAATTGTCTGTGTTGTTTATTTGTAAAATCGAGCGTTTGGCTATGTCTTCGCGAGTCAATCGATTAGATTGACGCCCGCGACCTGTAGGTACTGAGACTTTGAAAACGCGCACGGTAAAATTTTCTGCGATATCGAATCCTCCAGCACTTTGCGCCAACGAACTCACGAGTTGCCATATGTCCTCGTGAGTTAAGTCGCGTGCTGAACGAAACAATAGACCCGCCGGACCGCGCGCTAGATCCGCCGACTCGAAAGATTATCCTACGTAATCGTTCGGTTTGCACGAATGTAGCGCATGCGTCCTAATTTCATGGAACGCGCTTTCTATCCAACGAACGATATCAGTATCCTCGGGTGGCGGACGTATCGCGAAAGTTGCCTCCCTCCCTAGTAACGCGAAATTCCTAAATCGACGCGAGTTTTCCGCCCTTAATTCTATAAAAACGAAATTATCTCTAACCTCCTCCTGTAGACGATGACGATCCTGATCATTTTCCTCGTGATGATGATGATGATGATGATGCGTATATTGTCGCTGCTGCTGCTGCTGCTGTAGTTCGTCGATGGAATTTTGTGAGGATTCTTCTTCTTCCATCGACATATTTTCTTCTCTCGCGTGCTGCGATGTACGGCGGTCAGCACCATCGCCAGTTTATACTGTAAAAAAAAGTTAAACAAATCTTATTAGTCCGATAACACATTGCTATATATATTGTATTAAGTTAGAAACTTATATTACTATTCGTAACATTACTGCATGACAAGATAACTCACTTACAATTGTTTATATGATCGGGTGTGGGAGGATAATGTTTCTCTTTTATGTAATTTAATATTCCGGCGACATGGGTAGAACGAAGAAGTACGAAATATCTGATAAAAATATCTGCTTAAGTATCTCGACCAACAAATAACTTTAAAATAAAAAATAAAAAGATTATTACTTTTATTTCCAAGAGGCACGTAATATCTGTTTTCTTCTTCCTCTGTTGCCTGTGTTATTTTTCCTCAATTATTTCCTCTTCCTTCTCTCCATCATTACTGTTGTCATCGTCGTTGCTATTCTCTACATTCTCGTTGGACCACTCGTTATCAGCAGCATTATCACCGGCGTCATCATCATCATCATTATCATCATCATCGATAATGTTCTCATTATCCTCCTCTTCTTCCTCTTCCTCCTTCTTTTCCTCCTCTACTTTTTCCTATATTAATTCCTCTTTGATTGCCTGCATTAAAAAGTAATTATTATTATTATTATTATTTTTGAACTCTGTATATAACTAACTCACTATATTCATCTAATTTACTTTTTTAAAAACTTACACGTTATGGAAATTGTGGAACCTGGTAAGAGTTCTCCAGTGCTCTGGAATCGACCGGACTCACACCGTCATTCCCATTATTGTTATCGTCATCATCATCATCATCATCATCATCATCTAAAACAAAATTAATTTTATTCTTTATTGCATTACATCTAATTATACGAACTAGATTTCTCGGTTATTTGTGAAATACCTATCGATTATAATGACAGGAACGTTACGCGGAGGCGGAACATTATTTTCCGCTACAATTCGTGCTCTTCCTAGAAAAAAATAAAATATTTTAACATTCGAGATTTCTATAATCGTTTAGTTAATATTTGTTTCCCTAAAACTCTTACTCGCTGGTACTCCCTCCTCTTCTTCTCTCGCGGGCTGACGTCTCCTTAAACTGAGTCGTCCTACTGAACGACCCCAGCGATGCGGTATCGCATGTCCTACAATACTGCTAGCTTCTATGAAATAAATATTATAATTTAGTTATAAAGTCAGCTTTTATTCCTATATAATATATATTAGATTTTATTTTAGAAATTATTACCTCTTAACTCAGTGCGTCGCTTAAAGTCAGCTATGTGACTTCCAGCATCATCCTCCTCGTGACCAAAACACTCGCGTATTTTGAGATGACGTGTGATTATATTTTTCAGTCTCTCGTCAGCACCGCAATGTTCCAGTTTGTGCATAATACACACTAGTGTACTGGAGCACTCGCCAACAAAATTTCCAAAAACGGAATAATTTTTTTCATCGTTATCTGACAACTTTGTCAGATAATCGCCAGCAACTAATTTTTTATTTAAATTGCTAGCAACGAAAAAATGAGAAATTAGTAACTCGCGAAGTTCCATTTTTAAGCAAAATTAAAAGCGCGCAAATAGTTAAAAAAAGTGTAAAATTCACTTCGGAGTTTGAACGTAGGACTAAACTTTAGCTCGATCAGGGCGTGCTATTCATGCCCCGTAGCGATATTCATAAAAATTCCTCTCCCACGAAAAGATTCGCTAAAAGTTCCTAAAAATTCCCTTCATTGGCCGATAGATTTTTGACGATTTTGGTAATCGGCCGCCTTCTTTACTAGAAGTGATTTTCTTATAAAATTTAGAGAAGCGGGGGAGACGACAAAAACTTCTAAGTTATGACTATCCCTATACCCGATCTAACATCTTTTCTGATCCTTACAAATTATCTCGAAAAGCATCGCCCCCTTCGCATTTATCCTAATAAAACCTTTAGCTCTCGTTTTCATTATTACCCAGAAAAGTTTTGCCTCACTTTATAATTTTTATTGTTACGACGAATCTTACGTTTTAAATTTTTTCTTCTGCTTTTTGTATCTTCTTACTTGAAAGGATTCTCACACAATATTAGTCTACGACTGAAAAACATTAAACCTTTCAACAAAAAATACAATTTTAATGGAAATTTCTGTATCTCGCTTGATTGACAATATCACTTGGTTTTTGTTTGTTTTGTTTTCTTCAAGGTCTCGTCATGAAAAAAAATCATGACGAACATTGAACATAACTCCCCTTGTTTAAAACTTTTCTCACGTTTATCAATATAACTAATATTTAATTTTTGTCCTATAAATTTCCGTATACTACACGTTATTTTTTCCCACGAGAGTATACACAAAAAGTTTCAGAAAAGAGGAAGACGAATAAATTTCCTACATTAACCCAATTCAATTCAACATTTTTGTGCCATATCTCTGTCACTTTAAATTAATGAATTTTTTAAAAAAGCAATAAAACCAATTGTAAATTTACTTTAAAGCGAAGACGTTTCATAAATTTCTTCTTGTCTTTTTAAAAGAAACTCGTGGATTATCGATGTACTAAATCTTATTCGTTAGAAACTACCCGCGAGCTAAACCCCCCAATTCTTTTTTCCTTTATAGCGAAAAATTTTCTCTTTTTATCTGGTCAAATTCTTTCCTCCCCCGTCGTGTCATAGAAAACCAGGAGAGGAATAGTAAAACCTTTCGTTTCGCATCTGTTCATTTCTGTTCGTTCTCGTTTTATCTTGTTCCCACCATTTCTCATGACTTCTACGGAGTAAAAATTATTTTAAATTTTTAAGAAAAATTTAAAGAAAGTTTATGTTTTTTATTTTTTTCATCTGCGCGCGCAGAATAATTTTATTACGTAGCGTCGGAGAGGGTGGTGATGTCGACGATGCTAACGAAAATTCGATTCATTCGAGTCTCGTCGTCCTTTAACTTCGCGAGCAAACAAGTATTGTGCTTCTTGTGTTTTTGTTCGCCATCTTGGTTCACTGAATTTGGTATTACTACGACGTAAGAACAATGGCCAGTCCAAAAAATACTAATAATTCGGACACGGGCATGTATTCCATCCCCGATTCTTACAAGCTATAAGTAACGACATCGACGAGAGAAGAAACGCTCGATTTCATATATTGTTAGCAACAATATATGGCCTTAACAATTCTCATATGAAGACGATTCACGTAGGATTGTAAAGAATGAACAAAGGAATCTTCAAATCTGTTGTAAAATTGAGTGGACATAACGCAGACGGAATTTATTTTGACCGACTGGTAACAGTTTCAAGATAATATGGAACTCATGAACGAGTATTTAAGCAGCGATAATAGAATAAAACCTAACTTTGTTGTTATAAAAAATATCACCATCAGCTTTACCACATCTTACGGGTCAAAATCAATATTGCTAGCGTATAAAGAGGAAGAGGAAAATTCCAACAGAAATCTTCGAAAAGAAGAGGATGCGCTCGATTCAACTCCACCGGCGAAAGAACAGAGAACCTACGTAGCGGCAATTGTAATGCAGAAAACCACCTTCTTCTGCGAAGCATTGTAAAATTTAGCGCGTTTAAAACATTTAGAATCTTTATCCGATAATGTTAACAAGTGTGCTTTATTTATTATTTAATTCAAGAAATCGAATTGAAATTACCTGCATGTTTTATTAATCAGGAAATTATAAAATTAACACTGCGTGGTAATTACGAAGATATATGTATGAAAAATTTCGTTATATCTTAACGAAGTTAATTCTAGAAATATTATATTGAAATACATATCAAGAAAAGCTAAGTTAGCTACACAAATTATTAATTTGTGTACGTACATTACGTTCTACATATAATTCTTTCGAAGCGAGAATCTTTGGCTTAATTTTACTAAAACTTTTTTAAGTTTATTTTCATACAAACTATGTATTTCTTCTTTAAAAAAAAAATTTGTATGAATAAATACATTTTTGTATAACATAAACCCTCGTTTCTTAATTACTCGTACCTTTCAATAACCAACTTTTTTCTCTGCTTATTTCCGTGTTATACATATAAACTTTTAAATAAAGTACAAGAAGTACAATATATA
>NW_017306049.1:1519719-1544394 GCF_001594115.1 Trachymyrmex septentrionalis | reverse complement strand
TAATTACTCGTACCTTTCAATAACCAACTTTTTTCTCTGCTTATTTCCTTGTTATATGTTACATATAAACTTTTAAATAAAGTACAAGAAGTACAATATATTATAATTCATAAAATCCTTGCCATACATCATAGAAATCATACTCTCACTCGAACGAATGAGTCGTCACACCGGAGACGACGCGCCGCAAAAGTTGAACATGTTCGTTCCTGTTTTATTTCTCCCAAAATTCTTCCAAACAAAAGACTCTCTAGACTCGCAAATTTTCGTATAAGATCTCCTTTGTCACACATTAATAACATTCATTGAAACGCCTACACGTCAGAGATGTTGAGTCATGACAATAAAAAGCGACCGTCATAAATTCGACCGCTATTCATCCCCCGCTGTTCGTACTCTGCCCTCGCGACACAAGAATGCTGCAGTCCCAATCTCCATTCATCATTTTTCAGACCTCCATTTTGTCTGAGGTCCTCTATCACCCATCCTCTCCAATCACCTTATGGGTAGGTATGGAGCGAACCAATCAAATCTTTGGCAAGTATAGGGCGAACCAATCAGAACACATCATTTAATTATCCCCTCCCTTGACTCCTCGACTAATCAGAGCGCGCCCTTTCTCCAGACTAACTCGTCTAGGCCACACCCACGGCGCCGGAGGGAAACGTGGAAGGGATTTGTTTTGACGCCCCATGGCTGCGCATATATTATACTACTGCCATAGATGTATCTGTCCAAAAAGGTTATGTTTCATCCAGTCGTTGTCGTAAACGGAAAAAAAGATGGGAATTGACCATCTTCCATTCCGACACTAATGGCCGATTAATCATCTTCCATTCCGACACTAATGGCTGACTAACTAATAACCGATTCGCGACAACTTCATTCGACAACCGACACCCGATTCCGTCATCCGACTTAGAATGGATCTTACTCTAGTTGCGCCAGTCCGATAGGAATGAAATCTTCATTTTTAGAGAGTAAAAAAATCACTTTAAATAAGAGTAAATTTTCAATCTATTTGGAGAATGAATAATTTCACTCTCCAGAGGGAGTAAAATTTCACTCTAATAAATGGTAAGTCTAGCCTCCGTACATCTAATCTGAAAATTATTAGGTTTATTCGTATTTTGCACAAAATGAACGAATATGGCAGAAGAAAGCTCTATCTCGCGAAATGAGATATTAATCATTAAAGTTGATTTTTTAGATTACTGGTAAAAATTTTTCTTATAATTTTTATACAAATTGAAACATTTTTCAGAAATACTTAGAAATATTCGGAAAGTTTATATCTTCTCTCAGAATTTTTCATACAAATGAATTCTGAAATATTCTAAAATTTCTCATCCTATAATTAAAAAAAAATATTTCAAAACTTTTTAGATTTTATAATATGTTATCAGAAATTATATTTGCAAAAAATGTTAGAAATCTTACAATATTTCATAATTAACATATACGAAAAATTATGAGAAAAGATGTAGATTTCCTGAGAAGTGTTCCAATTCGTAAAAAATGTGAGAGAGTTGTAAAATTATATAGAAATTCTGAAAAATTATATGAAAAATTCTGAGAAAAATTTTCAGAAAAGATAAAAAAATTCACTCCTAAAGGAGTAAAATGAAGTTTACTCCTTGCCAGGCTGACGTATTTTTCTTGAAGTGAAATTTTACTCTCACAAATTTAAAGTGTATAACTCGAAATATTTTAAGTTAATGAAATGCTGTTTAAACGAATAAAAATCACTGTTAGAAATGTAACTATGAGTTTTCTTTATCTGTAAAGAAAGCTCATGATTATGAACAAAATTAAAAGTGAATGATTTAAATGAGAATTAAGTTATGGGGTAATTACTTAAATGTAATGAACGTGTACTAAATTACTCTCTTTCATATTTCGTCAATTTATGTTTTATCATACCTTTATGTGTTCTTATAGCTTAAACCCTTGATTATGGACTATAAATAAATAAAATACGCAAATTATATTATACCTTTATGTGTTCTTATAGCTTAAACACTTGATTATGACTATAAATAAATAAAATACGCAAGTTTATATTGCACTACATTATTTAATTGTTACATCTTTTCCCATAGAAGGTGGCATCTTATCCGTATACAAGAGGAAGATGCTACTTTTGCAAGATATGATATATCAATTTTTTCCAATAATACGGAATATTAAATATTAAATTTTAGTAATATATAAATAAAAAAAGATCTCTAAAATATAAATAATATTTTTTTGTAACTTAATTCAATATTATTAAGAAATTGTTTAAGAATAAAGCATATATTTAAAAAATAATGCTCATACTCTAGAAAGTTTAATATAGTCAATTCAAATGTTTAACTATCCATGAGACAGGAATTTCCGTTGTTCGATGTAGTTAGAGTGTAGGATTATTTTTTTGAATTGGGGAATTCTAGGAAGTCCTATGGAAAGAATTCGATGAAAAGATTTTAACTAATTGTAAGTAAGAATAAATGAGGACTAATCTAATAACTCATAGCAAATATTACCATAACAAAATAACACATGTTACAAAAACATTTGCACATGACATTGCTGTGACATCACATTATGATAAAGCGGATATTCGCATGTAACCATTGTTGTGATGTAACTGTTATATTTTTTTGCTATGGGAGTATATACTCATTATCTCCTCACATTATGCATGTGTCTGAGGGTTAACTCCAAAAAATACTATAACGTTTGAAGAACGAACTTAAATTTGTGGATCATCATCTTCATAACTGTAATCTTTTCAAGCGATTTATTATAACAGTAGTAAGTATTGATAATCGTATATAATTATATTGTATATGGAATATATTGTAGTATGTCCATACATCTTTTTACTTTCGTAAAATTACTTTTTAGTGTACTAAAAATAATAATAATATTGAGAAAACATAAAAAATAGTTAATAAAATAATTTTCGCATTGTTTGTTTTAGAAAAAATCAAATTTGGAAAAATGCAAAAAAATTTACTCATACATAAGTATATGTATAATTTTACATGCAATTATATATGAGCAATTCTTTTACATTTCTCCAAACTTAGTTTTTTTTAAAACAAATATTGCGAAAATTTTTTTTTAACTATTTTTGATATTCTCTCATTACTATTATTATTATTTTTAATATACTTAAAAGTAATTTTACAAATGGAAGAAAGATGTATGAACATATATGGACATACCTCATACATAATTATATATGTTTATGAATGTTTATATATGTTTATGTATATTTATACATATTTTTATATATTTATGCATGAAAAATTTTTTACCGGAATGGTATTTCGAAAATTTATAAAGCTATAAGATACCATTACTAGAAACACTGAAGAAAAAGAATCAACATGTTAAATTTAAATCTCATTTAGATTTAATAAATCGAGTATTACATCATTACAAATTTTTTATTATTGATTATAAAGGATATTATTATATCTAAATTATAATAATAATACATAAATAATAATAAATAACCAAAAATTATTTCTGTTGTGATTTTTAATCAATTGCAAATTATTAATTACTTAAATATATAAGGGACATTATTCAAGATAAAGACAAACTCTTCTTCCTTTTCACGCATATTAGGAGAAAAAAAGATTTTGCGATGTACATGTTTTTAACTACCCTTTTCTTAAATTATGTATAATCCCTTAAAATGTATATTGTAACATTTTCTTAAACTTGTGTGTGTTTATTAAAATTAATTATATATTACCATTATTAAAAAATGGGTACCACAGTAATCTATCAAGTTATACTTCTCATGCACACAAATGCTATTTTTGAATCGTACACTTTTTACACATGTTTATAATGTATTTCATTCGCTTAAAATAAACTTTTGGTATTTATTCTTTTCATTATTAATATAATCTTAAAATATCTTAATAAATAATAATCATATTTTATATTAATACTGGCACTGCAATTTTGATTATAATTGCTCAAAAGATGAGCAACAGATAAAGAAATAACATCATAAATTATAATAACAATGCAATACAAATAATAACAAATATTATTATACACATGGTGAAAGCATTGACGATTCATACAATAATAAATATAGTATTCACTCTATTAGCAGTAGTGTTAGTAGTATAGTAGAAATAATACTATTATCATTATTAATTTTGCAGTTGCAGTAATAGTAATAATAACGGCGGTCATTATGGTAATAGTAATAATTATGATACTAATAGCAGTTGCTCTAACAGTAGTAAAAATATAAGTATGAAAATAATAATAGCATTAATATAACAATGGTAACAGTATTACAGAAATATTAACAATGTAGTAATTTTACAGCAGCAGTAGGAACGGTAATAGTATCTCAAGCAGTAAAAATAATAGCAATAAAAATAATAGGACAAAAAAATAAATGGGGAGTAACAGAATGAACAAATAATATGATGGTAAGAATAACATTAATAGTAATAATAGCACTATTAATAGTAATATCAGTGGTAATAATAATAATGTTAATGGCAGCAGTGGACAATGTTAGTAACGATAGTGATGAGAATTAAGTGACGATAATTAATAATAATAAATATTAAAAAATAGTAAGCAGGTATGTAAATGATAATAAGTAGTAAGTAGTCAGTAACTAGTAGTAATACTTGATGATAGTGATAGAAATAGTATTTTTAATATTGATAGTAAAAATAATAGTTGTAATAGTAATATTAGCAGTAGTAATAGAAGTAGTAGTAGTTGTAGTAATAAGTAGTAGTGGTAGTAGTAGTAGTAGTACCAGTAGTAGTAGTAGTAGTAGTAGTAGTAATAGTAGTAGTAATAGTAGTAATAGTAGTAGTACCAGTAGTAGTAGTAGTAATAGTAGTAGTAGTAGTAGTAGTAGTAGTAGTAGTAGTAGTAGTAGTAGTAGTAGTAGTAGTAGTAGTAGTAGTAGTAGTAGTAGTAATAGTAGTAATAGTAGTAGTAATAGTGTAATAACAGTAGCAGCAGCAATAGTAGTGGTGGTAACAGTAGTAGCAGTAGTAACAATAGTGGTAGTAGTAATAATAGCAGTGGTAGTAGTAGAAGTAGTAGTAGTAGAAACAGTAGTAGAAGCAGCAGCAGTTGAGTAGTAGAAGTAGTAGTAGTAGTAATATTAGTAGTAGTAGTAGTAATAGTAGTAGTGATAGTAGTAGTAGTAATAGTAGTAGTAGTAATAGTAGTAGTAGTACTAGTAGTAGTAGTAGTAGTACTACTACTAGTAGTAGTAGTAGTAGTAGTAATAGTAGTAGTAGTAGTAGTAATAGTAGTAGCAGCAGCAGTAGTAGTAGTAGTAGTAGTAGTAGTAGTAGTAGCAGCAGCAGCAGTAGTAGCAGTAGTAGTAGTAGTAGTAGTAGTAGTAGTAGTAGTAGTAGTAGTAGTAGTAGTAGTAGTAGTAGTAGTAGTAGTAGTAGTAATAGTAGTAGTAGTAGTAGCAGCAGCAGCAGCAGCAGCAGCAGCAGTAATAGTAGTCGTGGTGGTGGTGGTGGTGGTGGTGTTGGTGGTGGTAATATTTACAGTAACAATTGTAATAGTCTTAAGTAGTAGTTGTAGTAGTAATAATATTCAAATTAATTGTAATAACATGGATAATGTTGTAATTGTAGTAGCAAAATTAATGGATTAAGGAATAGTAATAGTAACAGTATCAGCAATCGTTACAATAACAATAGCAATGTAATCACCTACTACCACTAGGTAGGTCCACAATCTAGTGAATTAGTGTTGATACTTTGGAAGGGGGGGGGGTGTTATAGTAGCATTTTAATTCCAATTGTAATATTAATATCGAACAATAATATGTTATAATCGTTAAATATTTAGTTATTTGAAAAATGTTTTGTATTTATTGCAAGTGATTACAATATATACAAAATAACTTTAGTAATTCGATTTAATTTTAAATCTATTAGTCCGTATATGCATATTGTTTTCAAGTTGTTGGATAATATACTTCTTTTTATAAACATATAAAATTTTTTGAAGTCTTTTTTTTTGTGCAATATACTTATTATTTTGTAACGTTTCTAGCATATTGTGTAGAGTTTTAAAAATACGTTCATGTATCTTCAGAATGTTAAACACTTTTTTATTTTGAAAAATGGGGTTGAGAGCTTTTGTTCTTCCTTTCAATAAATTACTCTTTTTGTCTCAATAAACAATATTCAGATGCAGTATATTTATATTAATGATATTACGCACTGTTTGTGCAATTTAAAGATTAAACGTGAAAAGAACACTTGTAAAAGATTTATAAAATAATATTAATTTAATTTAAGCAGTTTTACAAGAAACAAATAATTGATTAACAATTATATCAAATTATAATAGTTTTTTCAAATTATATATTAAGTAAGTACCATATATCATGAAAGAAAATATCGGTTTCGTTAATTAGATCAGACTTGTTTAACACCTTACGCATGAATAAAACTTTTCCATATTGTCTTGTTGAGCGAGATAAGAAAAAAATAAAACAAAATAGACGCTACGTTTAATCAATTAGAGTTTTAACCTTATTTGTTTTTTTTTAATTTTTTCTCTATCTCGCTTAGGTCCGGTTACACCAACGTTACTCTAATTTTAAGCGAGGCTTAAAACTCTTTTCATTCCTGTCCCTTTTCGATTTTAAGATGAGATAGAGAGAGTTTAAAGTTTCGCTTAAAATCAAAGTAACATTGGTGCAATCGGGTCTTATTCTGTTGAATTGTCTGACTCTTAAACAAAGTTTTAAACGAGCCTGCAATAAATCACACGGAAAAATTTGTACGCATCATAATCATATGTCTTTATAAAATTTGTAGGCTAAATTCACACTTCACATAGTATAAGATCTCTTAATACTATTCTTTACATTTTGTTTTATAGTTTCTGTTTTATACTTACACACATTATAAATAAATATTATAATCAAATAATTAATTTCGATGCAACACTTTTTGTTCCTATGTAAGTGTTTTTAGATATGACCCCAGAAATAATGTGAATGTAAATTCGGAAAATATAACTATGTGAAAGTATAACTATATAATAGTATAATACCAGCGTTGAATAAGTTAACTTTTTTTTCAACTAAGTTAAGTTAATGTTAACAGTTTTGAAAATTTAATTTAATTAAAATACAAATTAATCTATTATGAAATTAATTGAATTAAAAGTTAAGTTAATAAAAAAGTAATTGAAAAATTAAAAGTTAAATTTGAATGAACAACCATAAAAAAAAGAAAGAGAAAAAGTTTGACCATTTTACATAATTTTTCGTATTTTTTTTTCTTATAACATATTTATTAAAGACTCTGGTTATTTTTATTCACAAGTAACGATTATACAATATAAAATTACTAAATTATATATTTATTATTCTCTCGCATTGTGTCTGAGAATTGACTTAAAAAAAAATCAAATTAAAAGTTAATACTGATAAAATGTAAATAAATTAAGTTTAAAAGTTAAGAATCTAAAATGTAACTAAGTTAAGTAAAAATTAATTAACTTTTTAACTTAATTTTTATCTTTTTTTTTTAATTTAGCACTACACAACCCTGTATCCAACGAATCATTTGAAAAAATGTATAAAATAGAAATAAAAACTTATAGTAGAGTCTTCATTACATGTAACAATATACTTTAGTTATGGATCTATTAATTCATTTAATGAAAAGGAGAAGACAAACCAATTAAACATTTAGCCAATCTGTGATCTTATTTAAATAATTACACCTCTTTAATTTAAGTAACAGATTTTACTTCCTGTAATACAAAGAGTTTCCTTTTTACCCCCTTTTTCACATCTTCTTATCTTCTCTTACTGGGTTTATTTCGACTTGTCTGCTTTACACGTGCGTTCACATACTCGTACTTTCTTCATATATCTTTTTTAACGAAACATTTAAACGAAAATGTATAGAATTTATGGCTATAAGTTTGAAGAGATTTATATCATAACCCTCTCGAAATAAAGCGTTTTATTTTAAATAGAATTTAACTAAAATTATCTTTATTTTCAGCGAGTTTGAATATTCAATCAAATAATCCATAATTTTTAACTATGTATAAATAGTTATAAAAATTAATTATATATACCGCTAGTACGTGGACAGTTTTTTGTACAGCTACATTCGCTTGGCTTACAATCTTGCCTTATAATTTATCTACCATATTTGTATTTTTTAAGAAAAAATTGTGCTACAAATATACAGGGTCCATTTATAACTTGAAAACCTTGAACATTTCACTTATTTTTGATGATACGAAAAAAATGTTTTAGATAAAAGTGGAATGGATTTGAGAATATCTTTTGGTTACGTTATTTTTTTCTAAGTGGAGACGTTATATAGGTATAAAGATCATCTCTCTTTTTAGACAGAATTATTATTTTTTTTACATTATATGGCTCTTCTGATTATTATATATGTAAAAATATCAAGTTAGGGATATCGAAAAGTTAATAGGTTTTGAGTTATTATATACTTTATTCTGGCACGTATCGACATATTAAATTACTCGTAAAGTGTTAATTTTTTGACAATCGTACTTTAATACTTTTATACACAGAATAATAAGCGGAATCAATTGGTATAATGAGAACGATTGTAAAAAATTAATAGTTTACGAAATATTTAATATGTTAATATGTACAAGATAAAGTATAAAATATCTCTCAAAACCTATTAATTTTTCGATATCTCTACCTTAATATTTTTACATAATTAGGAGAATTATATTGTGTAAAAAAATCATATAATTACATCTAAAAAAGTGAAGGTGACCTTCATATCTATATGGCGTCTTTATCTAGAAAAAAACAGCGTGACCAAAATATGTCCCTCTCGAAACCGTTCTAATTTATATGAAACATTTTGTTCGTATCATTAAAAATAATAAGTGAAACGTTCAAAGTTTTCAAGTTAAGTGAACTACCCAATAAAAAGTTTTTCATGCATGAATATGTATAAATATGTATAACATAAACACACGTATAAATATTCATAAATATATATGTATAATTATACACAAAATATCTCCATACATGATTATGCATTCCTTTTTTTTTGTAAAATTACTCTTTAGTGTAATAATAATGATACGAAAAAATAAAAAATAATTAAAAGAATAATTTTCACATTGTGTTGTAGAAAAAATTAAGTTTAGAGAAATGTAAAAATTGTTCATATTAAAAATCATTCACGATTATGTATAATTTTATATATAATTATTAGAACCCGGACTATCCATCGACCGACGTACCGATTCCAATCAATCGTAGCGTGTTCCTCATGATTCTCCCCACTGCTACTCGCCCAAAGTCCGAGCGACAGCACTAAGGTGATGAAGGATGAGATATAGTGGAGAGAGATAACTATGGTTGATGCAATCTCAGGACTTTTATCCAGATTTTAATAGTTATATACGAACAATTTTTTTCTAAATTTGATTTTTTCAAAAACAGATAGCGCGAAAATTATCCTTTTAATAATTTTGTTTTCACATTATTGTTATTTCTATTACACTAAAAAAGAAGTTTACAAAAGAAAGAAGGATGTATGAACATGTATGAACATATTTTATATATAATTATGTTTGTTTATAAATATTTATACATGTTTACATATATTTATACATATTTATGCATGAAAAATTTTTTACTAGGTACCCTGTATGTAAAATACACAAAAATAAGTTTTAAGAGATATATTATGATAAATGAAATTTAATACTATATTTATATCTCGTTAAATTAAAAAAAAAAGAACGTTTGTACTGTAGGATTAAATATTTATTTGAAAATAATGTGAAAATTGAAAATAGTTTTTAAAATATGACTTTTCTTTTAAATTTATGCTTCTTTTCTTTTTATATTTCGTTCGATCTTCTGAATAAATTGAATTTTAAAAACATTAATAAAACTAAAGAAAATACATTAAAGGAGAAAATTCTAAAGTGCATGGCTGTTTGTTTAAACAAATTATTATAATAATAAGATATTAAATATGATAGAAAATTAATCTTGTTATAAAGATAATATACATATATATATAAGACTGATAACATATTGTTTACACGTAAATCAAGTGCTTTTATCATTTACATTCTTTTGATTACAAATGATGAAGAAAACAAGTTTAAGTCTTTCTTGTCACTTGTATGCAAAAAAGGAAAAGTTAGGGATATTATTTCTAAAATATTTCTGAAATGTATTAATTTATGAGTATACTAGAGACCTTTGTTTGTCATATTTATAACATAAATAACAAAAACTTTTTTAGTTATTTATCGAGTATTTCTCTATAAAATAAATAAAATAAGTAATAGCAATATTATATCTTATACATTTCTTTTCCTGATGTACTTTGTCATTGAAATTCATTTTGCTGCTACAAACTTTTGTATAAAATATTTTCGTTTTCAAAGCAATATTGCTATGCTTCTTATCTTCGATATATATCGATATCGTTCATAACATATTTAAAAATAATTAAGCGCTTAATATCTAATATATATAAACGATACATATTTATTTTATTAGCATCCATTGATGACTAGTTATCATTAGCTCTCTTCCTGCTTAATATTAATACCAGCCTTAATTACACGACGATATTATGTTTATTATTGAATATCTCGCGTTCATAAATCAACATTACATTCGACAGATCTCTAAAATGGAATAATTGATCTTCGCCAACGGATTATTTTTTTCTCGCGTTAATTCCATTCTTAATTTAATAATAATGCTATTCAAAAAGTAACACGCGTGCTGTTTTATTGACACGAAAAACTCTATACACTATATAACTCGATTATTCAATAGATGAATCGTAATTCGTTGTCAATAAATTATTCATACATATCCTCTTACGACACTCGCGATAACAAAATTTATTTGTTCAAACTGTATCCGTATTTTATTCGTATTGTATATTAATAATATTAATGAGTATTTATTCAGAAAATAGTTGCCAATATTATTAATATAAAATATACAATAAATTTTATACAAACATACAGGAACTTGTATATATACGTTTAAAAAATATAACGCAAAGAATTAAACTAAACGTAAAATATTAATTTTTGTAAGAGAAATAAAACTTTAATATACACATGCCAGAATCATGCCAAAAATCGTTAAGCTACTGTTTTGTATTCTAGTGTTAATTCAACATGAAAATATATGAATGAGATTTCTTAAAGTTTTCAGATAATGTTAAGAAGATGAGAATATTCAGCGCTCGCGGGAACCTGATAAGTACGATAGATACAAGTTATTCCTGTTTTTACATGATACAAAAATTCTAACTTTTCACTCTTTTTCTGAAAGGTTATTAAATATAAAACGGTATTATAATTTCATTCTTAATAGGAAAAAATGTGTTTGCGCATTATGATAATATTATTATAAAAATATTACTATAAAATAACAAACATATTTTTATTCTAATACAGCATTGAAAGATTACCATACCTACTGCAATACGCTACAATTATGATTGCGAGTGTGAAAGAATTGTTAATAACATAAATAAAAGAAGTTGGCCACTCTCACTTGTATACCTTAAGCTACAGAAAACTACGAAAAAGAGAAAGAGAAAAGGAAAGGGGGACAAGGTAAAAGACAAGAAATGAAAAAAAAAACCAATTTAGTCTATTATTCATAATTCATGGACCGCATATCGATTGATACAAGCTTTATGTAGTTGACTACAAATCAAACGATGTTTTACAATAGTCCATAATCAGTAAAGCAATATGCCATAATACTCCATTATCATGTCCAATTGTTTATACAATATTGAAAATTTAAAAATTTATCGTTTTATCTAAATATGTTTATAGCTTAAACAATATATTGTTGTAGCTACTATATGTAAACAAGTTTCTGTTCTCAAACAGAATAAGGCATGCACGGCGACGTTAACTTATGGCTGCATTAAAGGCTATATGGTACACAAAAACATTTAAGCAGTAAGCAAATGAGCTAATCACAGTAGAGATCATTAAACGTAAGTTGTGGCAAATCCAAATATTGATTTGCTTACTGTTCATGTCTTACTGTTTCAGTTCTTTGTGTATCATAGCACACTTTAAGCGTCGTAAATTGTATCGCACGATAAACTATACTATACAATATTGGTTAGAATGGATTGCTTCACAATATGAAACTTCATATTATGTATTAATCTATCCTAGTATATATTTTATATTAGATATTAATTTATCCTAATAAATATGAATTAATAGATCTTTTCCTTCTTAGTTGCATTCCTTGAAAAGCATTCTTCTTATTCTCTTACTTCGTAATACATAAATTAATCGAACTTTTAAGCATTCTATTCTTCGTAGTTTAAATTATATAATTGAATACGAGGCATAGTTTCCTGACAATTGCTCTCGAACTCGACTTCGGATGTGACTTCGGCAATTATTATATGTAATACTAATTATCGATTCTAACAAACACGGCGAGTTCGTGAGTTTTTCAAGATTTTCCATTCTTCGACTCCACTGTCACGGAGAAGATTTGGGCCCGCTGCATTTATCTGCTATTACTTGCTGCTGCTGCTGCTGTTGCTGTTGCGAAGATGATTGCTGTTGCTGTACTTGTTGCTGCTGTTGCTGCTGCTGCTGTTGCTGCTGTTGTTGTTGCTGTTGATGCTGCTGCTGCTGCTGTTGGTGATGATGTGATGAATCTGTGTTTACTCCAAGTTCACTGCTTATTAAATTACCACTGCCATTTTTATCTACCACGCCACTCGTATGCACAGGATGAAAATATCGTTCTGAAACAATACATTTTTAACAAATATAATAATATAAGAAAAAAGGTCAAAGGTGAACAAAAACGAAGGGCGTTATTAAAATATTAAGTGAATTCGGAAAATCAATTAAGTAAATTCAGAAAATTCAGAAAATAAGAACCTTCAAAAAATCAAATTTTATTTTTTTTTATATCCTTATAGTAGAACATCTAAAAGATATGATTGTAGGAATACTGGAGATAGTTTGAGATAAATTAAGAGAAAAATAGGCGAAAAGATAAATAGGGATAATTAGTTCCAAGCCTTGCTCCATACTGATATCTTCAGATCATGAGGTACCACGTACTGTCATTAATATGTACAGCTATGTGCAAAAGTATTAGGCTCTTATTTTCTCGCATTGTACGAAAAGTCAAATATTTCAGCAAAAAAAATTTCAGAGAGCCTCTTGACCATGCATTTTGTAAACGCAAGTGTAAAAATAGGGGGCTTTAAATCTGCGGGCTTTGAATCTTTTGTCTACGATATTTTGTTCTTAAGTAAATAAAATTGAAAAATAATAGCTTTGTGATTTGTTCTTACTTGAGAAAAGCACTACAGTGAAATATCAGCAAACAAAATTTAATATGAAAGTATATGAAAGTAGGCTTCCTAAGCTTCAAAATGCTTTTTGAAAAAAATTTGTACGATAATTTTTCGTAAAAATATCATATTTTTTATTATGTGAAATTTTATTATGTACACCTTTTTTACAATTGATGATCGAATAAAGTTATTTAAAAAAATTGAAAAAATTTATACGAATCAAGCATATTATAACAAACATTTTTTCTCTTTTGTCTTTTCTCTGTATGTTTTTTAATTTTAAAATTGAAAAAATTTTAGGAAAAGTAAGTTTCTACACAATAAAATGCGAGAAAATTGTAAATGCCTAATATTTTTGCACATGGTTGTAATTATACACGTTAATTCATAGCCAAAGTCAGACCGGAGATCCTGGCGTTTAATCGCCATCAATATTATATACATCAATATTATACTTTAATATACAATTCTGTAAGCGAATACATTTCAGTATTCCTATTGTTTCCAGTTCCTATTGTTAGTCAAATATCAGCATAATTTCATCTATACATGATAAAATTCGACAAATCTTTCTATAAGACTAATAACATAATTGGTCATTAAATGAAACAATAATTGTAATCACGCGACTAGTAAATTAAAGAATTTATATAACTTATTCCTAAATCATTCTGAAACGTTACAATTGGTGCCCGAACAAAAAAAAGGAAAAATTAAATAAATATAAGGGAAAATAATTACTACAATTATATTACAATTATATATTACAAATGTATATGTTAACGGATATTACAATAGCTAGGAAATTGCAAAAAGAAGATCGCCAATCGAAAGATACCGAGGTTAAATACAAGTTCAAAGCCGAAAAACTCAGTACAAAAAAGTGAAAACATTGGCATAGTAAAGTTAGAGAAAAGGTAACACTGAGCTAGAAACGTTGCGGAGATAGCTACAGGCATTAGAGTATAAAGATACGACATATAACTCAAGTATACATAAGTTATTTGAAAAGTTTTTCATATAAGTTTCAATATAAAAATAACATTACTCGTCAAAACCATTCTGGTATTACAATCGTACATACTTCGAAAGATACCTGAAAATTGTAGCCATCTTGGACGCTTAGTTGTTGTTTGAGTCATTTGCGCCAGTCGATGTCAGTGTTTTTGTAAAAATGGAAAAAATCGAATATTGTGCCGTGATTAAGTTTTTGCATCTAAAAGGCAATATGCCTACGCAAGTTAAAGCCGAGTTGGACACTGTTTACAGAGACTCTGCCCCATCATTTGTTATCGTGAAAAGATGGTCAGCTGAATTTAAACGTGGTTGTATCAGTTGATGATGAGCGTTCGGAACGCCCAAAAACTAACCAAGAACATCGAAAAAGTTCACCAAATGGTACTGGTCCATCGAATCCGACGACCGTCGAATCAAAGTTAGAGAGATAACAGAGACATATCGAAAGTATGCGTTTATCATATACTGACTGAAGAATTAGGTATGCGTAAGCTAACCATATGCTCACTGTGGAGCAAAAACACATTTGAATGAACATTTCCAAGGCTCTGTTGGAGCGGTTTAAGTGAAACGAGTTGAATTTTTTGCGTCGATTAATAACTGTGGATGAAACTTGGATCCATTACTTCACTTCTGAGACGAAGGAACAGTCAAAATAGTGGATTGCGAAGGGTGAACCTGCTCCGAAAAAGGTCAAGATAATTTCATCGGGAAGGTGATGGCGACTGTTTTTTGGGACAGTCATAAAATTGTTCACATCGACTATCTCAAAAAAGGTAAAACAATAACGAGAATGTATTACGTATCAATAATTGACAAGCTGAAGGTAGAAATTGCAAAAAAAAACGGCCGCATTTGAAAAAGAAGAAAGTACTGTTCCATCAAGATAACGCATCGCCTCACGCTTTGACGATCGCCATGACAAAAATTCACGAATTGCGATTCGAATTGATTGACTACCCACATTCACCAGATCTAGCTCCCAGTGACTTTTTTCTGTTTGCTAAACTCAAAGTTTGGCTTGGAGGATAGAGATTTTTATCGAACGAGCAGGTCATTGCATCCGTAGAAGCCTATTTTGCAGAGCAAGACGCTAACTATTATTTGAATGGATTAAAGGGATGGAAGCATCGCTGGGAAAAGTGTATCGATTTAAAAGAAGACTACATTAAAAAATAAAACTGAATTTGACCGAAAAAATACTTGTATTTATGTTAGGCTCAAAACTTTTTAAAACGACCCTCGTATATACATCCTCTATAAGATGAAAAGCTACTGTCAGAGATAATGTTTGAACATATAATTGGCAAATTTATGTAAAATGCCACAATTTCGAAATAAGGTCGAGAATAATCTGCAAGGACTTTTAAATAAATTTAAATGCTATTTTCACATAAAGAATATTCCTAAAAAGGTAATTATCGTTAATAAGGAGAGTATTGCAAGGTAAGATTAAAATTTGGTTTGATGTAAACAAAGAAAATATTTCAACAATCGAAGAATTTGAAGATGTTTAAAGCGGAATAAATTTTCTTCTATTAAACAATCAAATTACAAATTGAATTACGTAATACATAAAAGTGTAAAAGATATAAACAGACAAATGGATCATTAAAAATTTATGTCTTAAAAGTAAAAACAGAAGCAACATATATAATGAAGAATATGAGAAATATGAGATTAATTACATTATAAGTACTATAAACTTAGTTTCCGCGGTTTTTTTGCTTAAAAAACTCCTTTATCTCGATATAAAAAGCAAAAAATACATCAATCAAAGTATTTGACCTCGCTAGCTGTACATTTTTCCCATCTTTGTGGTAATAAGTGGATTCCGCGACGATAGAACGAGTGGTCTTTTGAAGCAATCCACATTTATCGATTCATTTTCGTGTAATTTCCTCGTAATTCTAAAATATATCCACCAAGCCGTGCTACATCGATCGAAACAAGTAATAGTTTGAAGGAGTTAAGTCTGGTGAATACGCTGGGTACGGGAGAACTTCCCACTCGAGCTGCATCAGTGTTTCCTTGGTTTTTGCAACGTGTGGTCGAGCGTTGTCGTGCAAAAGCATAACTTTCCGTCGATTGCTACTACTGGTCTTTTTTCCAACAATGCTTCATTCAGACTTCATTTCAATCGATCCCCCGTGATACTTTCGTTTGATTTGAATAGCTCGTAGTAAACGAACTGAATGATCTTCAAAAAGTTTCAGGTAGTGGTCACTGTTCGTTTAAAAGTTATTAACAAACAAAGTTTAAAAAATAATGTCTTGTCATCTTATATCTGCTATACATATGTTGACAGGCAATTTTCCATGCAAAAGGAAGTCTATCTCCTTCCTTGCCTGCATGGGGCATACGACTTTCCAAGTAAAGCAATTTCAGCGGTCAACCCCATCTCCCTCCCCCACTATCATGGAGCATACGACTTTCTATGTGAAACGAAGTATACTCCACCTCCTCTCTTATTTAGGAGAAAATCAGTCGCCTCTTGGCTGGAGGGGGAAGGGGAGGTAAGGTGGGTCTCGCTTTGCAAGGAAAGTCCTCCTTTCGCATGAAAAATTGAACGTTTCTAAGCAGATGGGAGATAGGCATCTCGTTTTGCATGAAAAATTATGCGCCCCTAGGTGGCAGGGAGGGGGAGGGATAAAGGTACATCTTCCTTCGCGTGAAAAGTCATCCGCCCCTAAGCAAGAAGAAGTGAGGTGGAAATCCTCAACAGTGAGATGATTGGCGGACTAAACGATGTATAGAATCATTATAAGAATGTATAGAAACATTATAAGAATCGTATGTAGAATAAATTGGCAATAAAAATTTATTTATTTGCCTTCTGTTTTAATTATGAACTCACAAGGGGAACACTAGATAACGGTATCGGAGATTTTGATGCTTTTCACAGGCTGTTCTTGAGAAAAAAAAAACGATATGTATTTGGCCCCCATAGTTTCGAAGAAACCGATTTTTTAAATAATTATTGTAATAATTTGAAAAACGTACTGTATAAGAAAATATCAATATCTTTATAAATTTTATTTTATTTCACCAAATGTTAAAGATAAAATTACACCTAGGTGGATGATTCTGAATCTCGGATGATGATTTTGAATGTAGCAAATAGACCGCGCGCCAGTCGAAATATTGCTCACTTCAGTAAGCATTCGACTCACTCGCGCGCGCAGCGATTCTCCGAACTGAAGAAGTATTTCAATAAAATTTATCAGCATGGGAATGATAGAAATATTTATGATAAAATTGCATATGCTAATAGAGTGGAAAATGGATTATTGATGCTGAGCAAGACAAAACAACATCTTTGTTGCTCTCAAAGCATAACTAAAAATTTATGATCGAATTTTATACAAACTACAACTGGCTGGAAAAGTGAAAAGTTCCAAGTTTTCTGAAAGAATAGAGATTATTGGAAAAAAATTACGGAATTTGTAGCAGAAATTATTTGTGATTTTCATTTCGAAGAAGATGAAGAATCACTTTAGGCGGAAGAATGCATTATACAAGAAGGTATTAACAGCACTAATTCTAATATTTTGTCACTTATTTCGTCACCTTGCACAAGGAAAGATTCAGTCAACTTCACGACACGAAACAGGTCGTCACGAACCGACACAGGTCAGTATTCATAGTCGATGTTACATTTAAGACTGTCTTAAGTACAATCTTAAGATGTCGTAAGTCAATCCAAAGACTATATTAGTATCTTACTACACAGCACGAGGAGCTCTCGGGGAACTCCCCGGGAGGTCATAAAATTTTTGTAAGTTTCATTTAAGCTTCAAAAAGAACTTGCACGGAGTTCCTCAGAAACTCTTATGACCGATTTTGTGAATTCTCTGGGAACTTCATTTTGGTTCGCAGGGAGCTTTTTTAAGCTCGCAGGGAGCTCAAAAAATTTTTTGTGTAAACTTTATTTCAACTTAAAAAATTCATTTTTAAGAGTTCTGTGGGAGTTCTATTTAAGTTCTCAAGGAGCTTTTTTTAAGCTCATAGGGAGCTCATAAAATTTTTTGCAAGTTTCATTTCAATTTCAAAGAAAGAATTCGCTTGGAGTTCCCCGGGAACTCTTTTGAGAATTCCCTAAGAGCTTCATTTAAGGTCAAGGAAAACTTGAAAATCGTATTTTGGGAACGCCCTACGAGCATCAGAATAGTTCTCAGGAAGTATTCCCTACTAAAAAAAATTATGTCACAAAGTTATATAACGAAATCATGTAATTAAAACATATAAATCACGTAACGGATTGTTCCAGATCGTAAAATACGTGCCACGTAATAAGGAAATCAAATCTTCGAAAAAGTCCTTTGTTTCTTCCAATTCTTTTGGAACAAATATGGCCGGAAAACAATCTAGGAGATCAATGCCAGATCTGTAATGAGTCTTTAGTCCAGAGCTGGGGTTTAGTTGTACATTTCGGCCGATTTTCAGTTTGATTCCTATCCCTTACTTCACCAACCCACGTGCAGCCTAAATGCCGATCGATAGTCTGTACTCATTAGAAGTTGGCTGCTGGTCCGATTTAGTGATTTTGACCAATTCCGACTCACTTATTATCCTCCAGACTCGTTTTTGATTCACTAACTAGACTACAGACCATTGACTTATTGTAGATTCGGCAAAACTCAAGGATCGAATCGAAAGTGGATTTGAAATATGAGGTCTGTTTTTTATTGTTGCACTTTCTGAACTGGTACACACAATGCAATAAGTTGAAGCAAAACAAATATACTTATATATATTTGTTTCACTTCAATTTATTGTACCGGTTCAGAGTGCAGCAATAAAAAACAGACTTGGTTTAGGATAACATGAAAATTGAAATAATGCGATTCAAGTGCTATTACGGAGATAGTTAGAAGTACGTACATACCACATAATAATGCATATGGAATGCACGTGTATGCACGTTTTATTTTTAGTGCAGAAATTCTAATTTTATTTTATTTGATTAAAAAGTAAATGTATTAATATTTATTGAAAAATACATACATGCAGGCATAGCCATATTTTACACATTACAATTATTATTAAATTATAATTTTTTAACTTCATTAAAAAACTTTGAAATTAAAAAAAAAATAATAAAACGGGACTTGAGCGACAACTTTCTCAGACTATATTCTATGCGTAGAAATACACAAATTTGCAAAATTATAGGAAAATGGGAAGAAAAATATTTATCAAATCCTCTAAGTTGACAGTTTTCTCCGACAGGCGTAATCAAATCTGTTATTCCGTACAACACTTTTCCGAAGCTAAAAATCGAGTCCAACTTTTTCATGACCGGCCGCTTGAGTTTGGTCTCCTTCTTTTTATTCTATGATACTCTCGCGAGATTGCGAAATGATGGCACAGTATTACGGATCTCGAATCACTGAGCGGTTAAGTAGCAATTGAAGATGATTGGTCAGATTTTAAGGTAAGGACCAATCATCATTAATCAATCATCTTCAATTGCTACGAGGGCAAATCAATTAGTTTTTAGAAAAACATAGTAAAATACATTTTTTTTGATTGATTCATTTTTATTTCTCAATATAGTCTCCTTTCAGCTCGATACACTTGATCCAACGATTCTTCAACTTTTTCAAGCCGTCCGAATAATATGATTTGTCCAACCCTTCAAAATAAGCCTCTGTTTCGGCGATGAGCTGCTCTCTGATGAATCTCTTTCCTCCGAACCATTTCTTCAGGTTTGGAAACAGGAAATAGTTGTAGGGGGCTAAATCTGGCGAATATGCTGGATGGGGAAGCAATTCGTAACGGAATTCGTTGAATTTGGCCATCGGTACCGGGTACGTGTGAACCCATGCATTGTCTTGATGGAGGAGCACTTTCTTCTTCGTCAAATGGGGACGTTTTTTTCTTTAAAATATTGTTGAAACGGTCCAATAAGGCTGCGTAATAATCGCCATTGATCGTTTACTTCGACGGAAGGTAATCGATATGAATTATACCGCATGCATCCCAAAAAGCTGTGACCATTACCTTTCCGGCCGATTTCACTTTCAGGTCTTCGCCTTCTTCAGAGCTGATTCACCCGGTGAAATCCATTGTTTTGACTGTTCCTTCGTCTCAGGTGTAAAGTAATGGATCCATATTTCGTCCACAGTAATGAATCGACGCAGAAATTCATCTGGATTACATTGAAACATCTCCAAACATTGTTTTGAAATCGTCACACGGTCGTGCTTATGGTCCACAGTGAGCAAACCGGCACCCATCTTGCCGATAGCTTTTTCATACCCAATTGTTCGTGCAAAATTAAAATCACTGTGCCATGTGATATGCCTGTGGCCTCAACAAGCTCGCGCACTTTCACTCGTCGATCAGTCAAAATAATATCGTGGACTTCATCGATGATTTCTGGCGTAGCAGCCTCAATTGGACGTCCCGAACGAGGTGCATCACATATGGATGTACGATCACGTGTAAATTCATCCACCCAATTGTATACAGTCGCAAACGCTGGTATAGATGTGCTACGAACATTATCCAACTTGGCTTTGATTTCTTTCGGCGTTAAATCTTTCATATATAGATGTTTGATCACTGTACGAAACTTGTTTTTTTTTTCATTTTGCAAAAAATACAAATGTTGTTCGCTTTAATCATCTACAGAAATGAAACCACATGAATTCCGCTCAAAATTTGAAAGTAATCAGCTGAAAGATGCTACTTGTCCAAAAGTAATGTGACATGACACTGCGAGTGCTCTCTGACAGATTTTCTAAGAACTTATTGACTTGCCCTCATACTTGGCCACTCAGTAAGCAGTTGTGCATCTGGATGCATCCATTGGAAAGAAAACTTTCCGCAATTGCAAAATAAACATTCTACTGAACGCGGCCAATGATCAATGTTAAAAATTTAATTTTTATTCTATAAAAATCTTATAACTATTTTAGCTCACCAAAATGAACTCCCTGGAAGCTTTTTTAATCGAATCTTGCTTCGATAATCTAAGCTTCCCAAGAGCTCAACATTATGAACTCCCTGGTAGTTTGTTTTTTGCCAAATTTTATAATTTCCCTTAGAGCTCAGCAAAATGAACTCCCTGGGAACTTAAACGGAGTTTTGTGCTGTGGGAATTAATACAATATTTAAGAAATTTTTTAAATAAAAATGGACTGTGAATACCGTTCCATAGTTTTATAGTTGCTAGCTTCTTCCATATGAACAGTCCATAGACGAGAGGGCAGAGATTTAAAAAGAGATTTACACTGTTCTGTACACACTATATTATCCCTTCCGCTATGGTTCATTATCCAGCGTTTATATACTGAGTTTATAAAACAAAAATAAAAAGCTGAAGACTGATATAAACAAAGCAGTAATTGTGTCTAGTAGTAGGTGTTTAATCTTGCAAGAAATAGCGTTGCAATATGTTAGATAAGGACAGATGCATTGAATGAGACAGAATGATAATGTCAGAAATAAATTAAAGATGTCACTATTATTGACTTTTTTTATTTCGAATTAAAAAATCTGTACTACATCGATCGACATTGATCAAGTTCGGTCATCACTCTAGCATCCCCTTAAAATGTCTTTATTTAAAAAACAATCAGTTATCTTAAATTTAATAAATAAACTAATCATAGAGTATTACAGTAAGTCAAGTAAGAGCGTGGTCGAGTTAATTTATAAAAAAATATATTAAATAAAATTTTTATATGCATATATGTATAGTACTCGATCAAATCAAAGATGCAATTACATTAGTAATGCGACCAGTCACCATCGGCATCGATAATTGCCTGGCATCTTCGAGGCATGCTTTCGACCAAATTAACAGCATATTCTAACGATAAGGTTCTTCAAATCCGTCGAATCTCGCGAGATAGCTGCTTTAAAATATAAGTGCGTTTTTCACGAAGCTTGTGCTTAATGTATGCCCACACATTTTCAATAGGATTTGCGTCGGACGACTGCGACGGCCAATCCAGTGTAACTATGCCAGATTGCTGTTTCCACCCGGTACAGAGCTTGCTGCGGTGTTTGTCCTCCTGTAGAATCCAATCCTCCTCATTTTTGTCGATGAACCAACGTTCGGCAGACGCAACAAAGCCTTTTTGTAGATTTCGAGCATTTTCTCGGGGTTCAGGTTGCAAGTAAACAAGTACAAAATGCCGAAACCCTGCTTTGAAAAGCAGCCCCAAAGATGCACCTTTACTCCATGTTTAATGGTCCGTTTGACAATTTTATTTCTGGAAGTTGAGGTTACAGGCTCGTTTGAGGTTATAACGTGCCCATATGGAACATTTGTCAGTAAAAATTACGTTGCTAAAGTCTCGATCAATGTTCTCGCGTGCCCAAGCGAGTCGCTTCGTCACATGTTTTTCATTCAACAGAGATTTCTTCACTGCTGCACCATTTCATGTTATTAGCCTTAAAATAGGTGCGAATAGTTTCATACGATATATCTAAATCTTTCTGTTTCAATTTTGCTTGTCCTTGACGCAGTGTTAAGCCAGGATTCCGTGAAAACAGATTCACTATTTTTTTATAGTCTTTTTTGTCCACTTTGCATATTGAGCCATGTTCCGGTAAATCATTGACATTTTTTGCCACATTATATCGCTGCACCCATTTTTGTACAAATGATTTCGACTTTTTCATATATTTAGCAGTCGCTAATTGTGACATTTTTGGACCTTTCGAGTGAGTGCAGAGGAACACAGCTTCATAGCGTGATGCGTATTTGGTACTCATGGCGCTTAATGTGATTCTCTTAAGAAAGTTCAATGACAACTGAATCTTCCTTGATAGTGCATCAAGGACAATGGTGCCCTCTATGGATTTCATGATTTAGGGCGATATCTTTTATTAGCTTTGAGTAAGGCCGACCACGCTCTTACTTGACTTACTGTAACATCTTAAGATTAAAATAGTCTTGAAATTAGAATAAATTATAAATACTAAAGATTCAAAATTAAATAAACGAAAATTATGTCATAAATAAATACAAAAATAATGGTTAAAGTAAAAGTGCAAAATTCGTTACTGTTACAAAAAAATATGTAACTACGTTACTGTTACATAAAAAAAAATAATAACACAGTTATCAGTAAATTATCAAAAAAGTAACTTGTAACTGTAACTTCGTTACAAGTAATTACTTTCGTTCTTTAGTAATCAATTACGAGCAAACCATTATATTATTAAGCTTTAAATATATCTTTTTTTAAACAAAAAAAAGAAACATAATATTGCTATTCAATGCTGATTAAGACACAAAATTTAGCTTCACCTTCCTCTATAGTGGCTGATGGCTCACTGCTTGTTCCAGTGATGATCGGTGCAATCATGTTATAATCGTCTTCCAAATTGATGAATGGCGCAGTATTCCAACGTGGTGGGATATTAGAGACCGACCTTTGTGTTGCTACCGGTCTCGTTACCGAAACAGGAGACGAGAATAGAGACAAGTTAGTCGGCGAAATTACTCCAGACATCGAACTAATGGTCGGATACGTGAAGATTTGCTGTAAAAAAAGAGATTACAATTAATATGAACATGATAAAATGCATACTGTGGGCGCGTTCCCGTAAGGATACGCAAAATGTATTATTTTATCTTTTTTATTCGATAATTATCAAGGATAAAATTATTTCATGCATGAAAAGGAATTCATCATATAATCAAAAAGTATCGAGATTGGCTCATTTAAATTAAGTGTTTTGAACATATCAAAGAAACATTTAGTTTTTTACATTAATAGGACTGTTTTTAACCTATGCTTAAAATTTCACGTCATTATCCACATGTAATATTACAGTAATATTTCGCAATATTATTTCCCATATTGCAATATTACAATGCAATATACCAAAAATGTTACATAAATATTATTGAGATATCATAGTAATATTACAATATCCGCGAAAATAAATTACATAAATATTATTGTAATATTATATAATATTTCCATGATATTTATACAATGTTCATTGCGAATAGTTAAATTATATCGATAAAGGACCCTACATAAATTATATGAAAAAGTACTTTCGGACGAATTGGTTGAATTTTTGATATGTCATAGTTCTCGTCATTCTGAACTAATGAGCACAACTTGATTCTATAGCTAGTTTCAAAGATATAAGCGGTCAAAGTTTCCTCCGTCGAAAATCCGACTACATATGCATCAATATCGATTCTTTAGGGTTTTGTTTCTAATATATATGAATTAAATAGTTATAATCATAATAATTACAATAAATATAATAATTATTATAATACACACACACACACACA
>NW_017306049.1:1494994-1519619 GCF_001594115.1 Trachymyrmex septentrionalis | reverse complement strand
ACACACACACACACACACACACACACACACACACACACACACACACACACAATGATATTTATAATAAATATAATTACAATTATAATTACATTTACGATCATTGTTATAATTATAATTATTAGGTCAATCAGAAAAAGTTCCGTCCATCTAGCGGCGAGTAGCTCTAGCTAGAACTGTCGATAACTCTAATGTCTAAACTAAGCTTAATTTTTTAGTTTTACCATCTGTCAATAAAATTCAGTATATAAAAGTATACGTTTGCATCAATAACATTGCTTTTTACTGCATCGAAAATGCCGACATTTGAGCCAAATAAGCGTTATTTGCGCGAAGTATTAATCTAACATATTGCTTCAAATGGAAGAAAACTGCAGCTGAAGCTCGTCGAATGCTTGTAGAAGTTTATGGTGATAATGCTCCTTCCAATAAAATATGCAGAGAATGATTTCGACGCTTTAAAAATGGTAATTTTGATGTGGAGGACAAAAAGCGTTCTGAACGGCTAAGAGCATTTGAAGACGAAGAATTGCAGGCATTGGTGGATAAAGACCCATGTCAAACGTAAAAACAACTTGCAGAAACATTAAATTGTGCTCAATCTGTTATTTCTGATCGTTTGAAAGCCTTGGGAAAGGTCTACAAGGAAGGAAAATGGGTACCATATGAACTGAAGCCAAGAGACATTAAAAGACGAAAAACCATCTGCGAAATTCTGTTTGCTAGGCAACAAACAAAGTTTTTCCAAATTATGACGCGATGAAAAGTGGATCTATTTTGATAACCTCAAACGCCGAAAAACCATTTGCGATCCAAGCTAACCATCGACATCGACATGAAAGCGGAATATCCACGGAAAGAAGGTAATGCTCTGTATTTGATGGGATCAGAAGGGTGTAGTGTACCACGAGCTGTTGAAATCTGGTCAAACAATCACAGGGGATCTCTATTGAAAACAAATTATCCGTTTGAGCCAAGCATTTCACGAAAACGACTAGAATATAAAACGAGATAGCATAAAGTGATTTTGTTTCATGACTTTCAACGCTCGACCTCACGTCACAAAACTTGTCAAGAAAACGTTAGAAGCATGGGAAGTGCTACCCCATGCGGCTTATTCATCAGACTGTGCCCCTTCCGACTATCACTTGTTTCAATCGATGGCACACGCACTTGCAGAGGAACACTTCAATTCTTATGAAGACGTCGAAAAATGGGTCTCTGAGTGGATAGCTTCCAAAGATGAGTCATTCTTTCACCGCGGAATTTGTTTACCGCCCGAAAGATGGGAAAAAGTCATCGCTAACGATGGACAATATTTTGATTGAGATACTTTTTTATTTTGTTTTTTAAATAAAATCATACTTTTTGCAAAGAAAAACGGACGAACTTTCCGATTGACCTAATGTATACTTTCTAAAGTCACACTGTATCAAGGACTCGGATCGAAATAAAATTTCGGTCCGATTACGGTCAGAGGCTGTATCCAATTTTCGGTTTCGGTTCCGGTTCCTTTTACTGATAACAGTTTCGGTCTTTTTCGGTTCCAGATCGAAAAAATCCGAAATCTAAACGTTTTCGGTTCTTTTACTGATAACGGTGATCATAACCATTTGGATTTAAGTTTTTTTCGGTTATGATATATGATTATCTATTGTAGAGAAAAGTAATACAACAAGCATAAACTGCATATTTAAGGAAATTTATATTTATTTTAAGACAATATTGAATTGGAGATATGTAAGCACTAAGCAATGTAAGGCCCGTTTCTACCAATGCAGTTTAACTTTAATCACGATTCAATTTAAGGCCTTAGCAGAAGATTGACTTATAATCTTAAGACAGTTTTTGTGCGTTATTAAAGACATGAAACTTAGGCCCAGTTCCACAACACACAGTTAACTCTTAACCGAGGTTCAATTTATTCTTTATTTTTTTTCAATTCTAAAATTGAAAAGAAATGAGGAATAAGTTGAATCACGGTTAAGAGTTAACTATGAATTGTGGAACTGAGTCTTAATCATAAAATACTGTAAAATACTCTTAAGATTATAAGTCAGCCTTTCTACTAAGACCCTTACTCTTCATCTTTTTTTAATTCTTAAAACTAGAAAAAGATGAAGAGTTAGTTGAACCGAGATTAAAGTTAAACTACTACTATTGATTGAAACGGGCATAAGCACTCTAATTCTAAACTAGTGTAAAATAAACAGATCATTTTCTTTGCTGCTGTTTGACTTTTATTATCTTCTGCGATGTCAGTTACGTCGACTACGTCAGCGATTTGTAGCGTCACTAATGGTCATTTACAGCTTTTTGATAATTTTCTATAAAATAACATATTATTCTTATATAAATTATCGTAATCAAGCAAGGAAATAAGAAATTAACACTCCGTGGGCACCCTATAATATTGCTACTTAAAATGTTTTTCTTCTTTAAGACTCTTCTGTAGTCGCTGTGACAGTGGCAACATTGGATCATGACGTCGTAGGTGAGAAATGACACGTTAAGTGTTTCTTGGATAACATGTGTAAATAAAAAGAATTTAGGTAAAACCAAATAATGAGATTGTTTTAAAACATTTGTAAAAATGGGCGAAAACTATCCTCATTTCCCTCTTGACCCTTCTGAGTCAGTAAATAGTGGCAAAAGAAACGTGACATGAAAATAGGCTACGCATGCGCATTGAATAAATTTTGATAAACTTCTCAATCTTCTTGTGCTTTTTACAATTATTTACTGACTATCATGGAAGTTAAGGACAGTCTTCATCCATTTTTACAAGTGTTGCAAGAACCGATCAACTACAGGTGAGCATTCCTCTCTCTTTCGGCTGTAAAAGGGGAACGCATCGTTCTTGTTGTTCACCATGTGACCATATTCATATACCTATTTTAGAATTTAACCTTAGGATAAGAAAGCGTTAGAAATGCGATCTCTTCTTTATTTTCTTTATGTTTCGTTTTTTTTTTGTGACGCTTGTCCATTTATCTATGAACGAAGGTCCTTTAGGATAAGAATAGAAATAAGATTTTCTAAAAACGGAAGGTTTATCTGTTTAACAACTCAATAACTCGAATTTTCGAGAAGCATTTTCCGAAATTTTAAAATAGAGAGCGTTTGAACTAAGTCAGTCCATTGAGTTCTGCGAGACCGGTCTCATCTAAAAACAAAAATTGCAAAGTAAATTTTGTAATAAAGTGAATTTTGTACAAGATCAATAAAGAGTTTTAATTTAAAAAAACATTATTGCGAATTTTACACCATAGACAACGCTCGGCTGTAGGGATATGTATGATTGCTACATCATGGAGATATATACGTTTGGTGGCTGTAGACTGTAGTCGATGATCGTATACATCGAAAAGGTTAAAAAATCCGAACCGAAAGTCCAAAACATTTTCGGTTCGGTTACGGTTTCGATCTATTAATTTGTACAACATTTCAGTTTGGTTATCGGTTTTGGTCCGACAAAAATAATAGTTACAGTTCGGTTATCGGTTTCGGTTTCGGTCCGGGTTTCTGGACTGTATCAATCTAAAGTCTCATAGTATGACTCTAGAAAGTAAAATGTTGAAATCATATATATTTTCTTGTTCTCAGCATTATCCACGTCGTTGATCTTGGGTAACACTGAGAGCAGGAAAATATGATAACCATGCTAGTGTATTCACAGTAATACACTAAAAAGAAAGAAAGAAATGATTGAATATGGCATAGCATTTTTAATTGGTTGCAGTAGCCAATTAAAAATGCTATGCCATATTTTACCGTCTAATTTGCTGCAGCAGCTAATCATTTCTTTCAGTGTACTTAGCACTTCATTTTTTATTATTTTTGGTACATTCAATATATTAACTTAATTAATCGACTGAATTCTTATGAAAGATTGACAAAAGCAAATAAACTGAAAATTATTTGCATTATTATAGACTTCAGTTATACGCAAGTGCACACGCATGCACGCACGCACATAGGATCATATAACCTGCCACGTCGTTGATCCTGAGTAATAATGCTGAGAGCAGGAAAATATATGTGGTTTCAACATTTAACTTTCCGGAGTCACTATGAGTCTTCAGATTTATACAGTGTAACTTTAGAAAAATATATAATTATAATTATGTAATGTCGTAATGTAAGTATAATTGTAACTATATTTATTATAATTGTCATAATATATATATTATAATAATTATTGTATTTATTGTAATTATTATCATTATAACCATTGAACTCATATATTGTATATTAGAAACAAAACCCTAAGGAATCGATAATAATGCGTATGTAGTGCACATCGCATTTTCAGCAAAGAACTCTTTAACCGCTTATATCTCTAAAACTAGTGATAGAATCAAGTTATGCCCTTTGAGACATTTGTTCAGAATGACAAGAACTACAACATATCAAAAATTCAGCCAATTCGACCGAAAGCTCTTTTCCATGATTTATGCGAGGTCGTTTAAAAGAGTTATTGAATTAATATTTTTTCAATGTTATTTTAACAATTGTTTCGTATGGTATTAATTGGACAATAATATTGATTATCAACACAATAATCGACATAGCACGTAATATTACAGCAATATTGCAGTAATATTGTGATGTACAAGAAATATTACATGTTACGATATAATATCTCAGAAATATTGTTGATATATTACACGTTGATGTCCAACATTGAAATATCACAGAAAACTTGTAGCAATATAACGTCTCAAATAGTAGAATGACATATATAGTAATGACACTTTTATTGACATTATAAATGTCCTTAAGACGTTATTAAAATACAAAATTGTACGTACACACACATAATTTTATAAATGACGTTTAGTTTATTATAATTTTTTTAGTTTGTTATAATATAATATAATACCATGGTAGTTATTATATTGAAAATCAGTATTATTTTTTAATTAATATCGTATGGAATAAAATTGTATTTTAAAAAATAACATTAAAAATATCAATTCAACAATTTTTTAAAAAATTCTTTAAAACATTTTAATTTTTCCCAATAAATGTTACATAAATATAAACATTAAATAAATATCACAGAAATATTATACTATACAGGATGGCTCCAATTTATGGCCCCGTTTTGAGCAGGTAGGACTAAAAGAAAGGCAGAATCGAAAAGTCCTCTACCATTTTGCAATATTTAACGATATGCAATATTTATTCGCAATAGTTAACCAGATATTGTTTAAAGCCGAATACCCGCGTCCGATCTATTATTGTCGAAGGTACGGTCCACCGAGCGCACGGAGCGCGAGTCGCGAGGAGCGGAAATGGCTTAACAAGCGCGCCGCGCCGTTCGAACTTAGAGGCGCTTTCCCCACTCCCCGCGCGTCAATCTATCGATGACGGATATTCGGCGCTTTAAAAATAATATCTCAATTGCGAAAATTGGAAAATGATCAAGAACTGTTTGAAAAAACTCAGTTTAGTTTGCTCTGAAGCGTGCACATGAACAGAAAAATGTTACATAAATATTACTTGTTTCAAGTAAATAATAAGAGTATTTTAAAATTATATTATCAAGAAAATATTCTTTGTAATGATATAATCATTACTCAAAAGAAGAAGAATAAAAATTACGTTTTCTCTTAGCACTAGAATGATATTTTTTTGCATTTTTCTATATTACCACTCATGGAAGTTTGGACATCCGCATAGGGTAACTCCGGTATATATACGCCTATCAAAAACTTAATTTATTAAGTATTATTTACTATGTTTACAGTAAACTATATCAGTAAAAACATTATACTGTCTACTATTGTGAAAAAAAATATTAGAAATCTAGAATATTTATATTTCGTATTAAAAAATGAACTTTTGTAAACTCTTCCATTTTTGCCATATACCTCATAGGGATGGAATATATGGCTACTGATAGGGGGAAGGAAGGAGGGGTATGTACGGTTCATGAAAAATTCACAAATAATGCATATAAATAAGACGTAAAATGACACAATATTTTATAAAATGCGTTTATAAAGTTTTATTACAATAAATAAGAATGATAAATATTTATATGAAGTAATAAACAATAATTACAATTTTCCCACATGTATTATAAGTGTTATGACATGAGGTACATATTATATTTCATGTAATGTGTTTATTACATTTAGTGCACTGAATTCAATCTGCGCACTTTGTATGCTTTGGGCGTAAATCTCGCCCGCTAAAAATGCCGTACATCCCAAACAGGTGGGATGTACAAGACAACAAACTAAACAAAGAATACAAGAGCAAAGTAATTGTATTTTGTTATACAATATGCTTTACTATTTCTCTACACTCATATATCACGAAATAATCACTAAGTCTTTTGCACGTCCTACAGCAATTTTATGTAAATTATAATTTATGATGGTGCTACTTAACACAGTGACAAATCGATTCAACTCACAATAATTTCATTATTTCATATTAACATTTCATATTAACACTAAGAAACTGAAATCGTTAACACTATACTAAAATAACATAAAGGCATGTAACAGAGTAGTTGAGGGAAAATTACCCCAATTACTTCTATTTTTTCTGATTTCTGCGACGTAAAGCTCAGCGCGGCGTATTTGTCGGAGTTACCCTAAATTTCATCGAATGATCGTGTAAAAAATTAAGACATAAAACAGCAATTGTATTATTTTTAAAATATATTTTAGATCATTTGTACACATACTAGCAATTGCAAAAGTTTTATAAATTATTTTTAATTTTATGTGCCAAAACTGAATTAAAAATAATTTATAAAGCTTTTGCTAGTCTGTCCTCTACTTATGACCATACCATAACATGAGCCCATATTTGTGTTCTCTGATCAAATTTTTGAAATTTATTAATTATATTATCAATGTTGTACGAAGCAAAGACAATACTTTTTGGCATACAAAATTAAAACTAATTTATAAAGCTTTTGCAATTGTTAGTATGTATTGCATATAAGCGAAATTCAAAATATTATATTTAAAAGATGATACAATTGCTGTTTTATGTCTTAATTTTTTACAGGATCATTTGATGAAATTTGTTGAGGCTTGAATCGGTTATTAAATTCAATTTGCTTTTGAGAGAAGAAAAATAGTTCTTTATTGATGGACAGACGAGACGAGACTAACTCGCATGGCAACGATGCGAGAGTCTAACTTGTTTGTTTAGTTAGAGTGACATGGCAACGCGACGGTCGACCCGAATAACAAAAACAGTCGAGACATGCCACGGAGACACTCGGGCCTTTTCGTTGAACATCGATAGCGCTCTTACATTACTCACACAAGCACACTAAGCTGACTCAACAAAATTTATGCGGATGTCCGAACTTCCATGCGGTAGTGTAGAAAAATGCAAAAAAATATCATTCTAGTGCTATGAGAGAATGCAATTTTTATTCTTTTTCTTTTGAGTAACGATTATATCATTACAAAGAATATTTTCTTGATAATATAATTTTAAAATACTTTTATTAATTTATTTGAAATAAGGAATATTTATGTAACATTTTTCTGTACGAGGGTCGTTTGAAAAGTCCGTGCAAAGTCACTGCTGATGGCACTACTGGCGCGTATCAAGGTTAGATTTAGTTAGTAGCATCTCTTGGAGGAACACACACCAAGTTACAGCCAGATCGGTCTATTTGTTTGTGTTTGGCATTCATTTGAATCGAGGAAGTCGAGTGATTTTCAATAACGCACCAGCTCACACCTCAGCAGTTGTGGTCGCAAAATTAATGGAATTAGGGTTCCAACTCGTCTCACATCCCCCCTATTCTCCAGACTTGGCTCCCTCGGACTACTATTTGTTCCCCAATATGAAGAAATGGCTGGCGGGAAAAAGATTTTATGGAAACGAGGACGTGATTGCAGAAACAAACCCCCCTCGACTTCCTCGATTCAAATGAATGCCAAACACAAACAAATAGACCGATCTGGCTGTAACTTGGTGTGTGTTCCTCCAAGAGATGCTACTAACTAAATCTAACCTTGATACGCGCCAGTAGTGCCATCAGCAGTGACTTTGCACGGACTTTTCAAACGACCCTCGTATGTGCATGCTTTAGAACAAATTAAACCGAGTTTTTTCCAATATTCTTGATCATTTTTGCAATCGAAATATTATTTCTAAAGCGAATATCCGCTATCGATAGCTTGACGCGCGGGAAGTGGAGCAAGCGCCTCGCACACCGCCGCGAGCCACTAAGTTCGAACGGAGCGGCGCGCCTGCTAGGTTATCTCTGTTTCTCGCGGTCTGCACGCCGTGTGATCGGTGGGCTGTATCTTAGGCATAGCAGGTCGGGCGGACGCGTGTATTCGGCTATCTTTAAACATTAATATCTCGTTAACTATTGCGAACATTAAACAAAGTGGTAGAGGACTTTTTGACTCAGTTTAGCCTGCTCTATCTGCTCAGGGTGGGGCCGAAATTTTGAGCCACTTCATATATTAGCTATAATATATAGTGTATCATTTATACCTTCCGCAACAGTCAATGCCGGTTAATAATTGCTAACTAAGACCTGTTAGAGCACACAATAGGGTTACAAGTTATAAGCCGTAAAAAATTAATTAGTGATAATCCATTATTTTTCTCATATTTGACTGTGATTGGTCAATTTCTTATGGTTTACGGCTTGCGAGCCTATTATGTAAGGCCTGTTAAGCCCATTCTACGATTACGTAAACGTAGTTGTAAGAATTGACTAATCATTTTCAAATATTTTCCTCATGTTTGACTGTGATTGGTTAATTCTTACAACTACAATTCTTTATAACTTTACTCTTACGCAATTGTAGAATGGGCTTTAATTAACTTACGTACACTCACCGAATAAAAAGTTACTATACTTTTTTTTCAATGGGTTTCGGAATGCAGCCTATTTCCCAGATGATTGGTTCTTACTTATGGATCCGTAAAGACTAATCGCTCGGCGTAGAAAAAAAAACTGTTGCAACATTTTAGTCGGTGAGTGTACACGTGAACTTAGTCAATAAACGCTGACTTAATGAACTCACATACAAGTGAGTCCGGCCGATAACCCTTGGCTCAACAAATTTACTGTACGTGAGTCCGGTCGTCAAAGTGTTAAACGTTATTGCCACAATATTATTATAATGCATTGCAACAATATTATTGTGATATTTTAATGCTATTTATCATTATGTAATATATCATTAATGTTTCTGTGATAATGTAATATTTTTGATATATTGCTGCAATATTGCTGTAATATAATGTGCTCCTTATACCTTTCATAATTTACAAATAAACATTTATTTTGTGATTAAAGAAGTACATTCGGCGATTTTTAACATGCTGAATGTTATTGGGTAAAAATTTTGTATAACATTTTGTATAACATTTTGTTTTCGAAACAAAATTTTGCGGAAGAATTTAAGTAATGAATGCATATCAAGAACAAGGATTTTCGTATAGTATAAATAAGATGTTCAAAGAAAGAGTAAAGAATACGTCGAAGAGACAAAGGTCGCTATGAACAATCTTTTATTTTAACAAATGAGCAACACTTCAAAAAAAATCAAAGATTTAATGTTTAGTAATCGATAATTGACAATTCGAAATATGATTGAACTTGTCGGAATATCATTTGGAGCATGCTAATCGATTTTAAAAGACAATTTAGGTGTGAGACGCGTCGCATCTCGCGTTCAAGAAACGCTGGATTTTTTCTTGCTTTGCTTGTGATTTTATGATAAAAAATTCAACAAATATCATTTCATAATCTCTGTATTTGTTTGATACGACACCGTATGATTTTTTTCCTATTCTCTCAGCTAAAATTACTACTTTATGGACACCGTTTTAAACCGATGGACGCGATAAAAAAGAATTCTCTGCACTAGTGGCGTAGCAAAAGTCTCCTTTATCCCCACCCCCGGGATGGTCCCCTTTATCCCGCCCCCGTGATTTTTTTAGTTAATCTATTATTTACTAGGCTTGATGGCAACCACTAATAGATTAATTAACAAATAATTTATTTAATTTATTAAATCATACCGGGTGTTTCAGACCATCTATACATTCCTCTTATCTTTGCAGATGCAATCGTAAAACTGTTCAGACAAAAGTTGTAGGACATAAAAAGATCTATTTACTTATCTTATGTACTTCTTATTTTCAAAGAATAATTAAGCCGAAACGTTACGGTATTTGTTATATATAATATATGTAGTACTGAGAAATATATGTTGATATAATCGCTCTAATTACTGCGAATTTAGTCCCTCTTAATTGCCCGTGTTTTTATTTATGGTTTACTTCTTATTTTCATTTTTACATAAAAATGAATGTTTAGTGCAAAAATGAAAAAAAGGGAAATAACCTTTAATGGTCTTGATCTTGATAAATCCAGGACATGATCCTAAACAACATTCAAGAGATTTTAACCGTCGATCGGATACTTTGCGTAATGCTAATGCCAGCGGTTCTGTAACTTCCGAGTCCTATAACTCAAAAAGTATCAACGAAAAATAACTTTATGATAGTGTTTTGGAAAGCTCTCGACATTGGCTATTATAATAGATACTGGAATAAAAAGTTGTGTTCCATTAAAAAAAATCGACGTAATCTTGACCTGATCCTGGCGACGCCATCTAAGGTCAAATTAATAAGATCACTAAATAGATCTTTTTAAATCCTACAACTTTTGTCTGAACTTTTACGATTGGACCTTATCTTGCGAAGGGATGTATGGTGGTCTGAAACATCCGTATATACAATATTTTCGTTTTTCCTTTGTCTTTCTCTTTTCTATATAATATTTTTAAAATTAAATAACAAAGTCTAAGTTTTAAATAAACTATAACAAATTAAAGACAAACTATAATTAATAAAATTGTTTTAATGAAGGATGAACGATGAATGAATGATGAACGATAAATGTAATACTAGCCTCTCTGTTGTTAGTCGATTGGCAGCACGCGATCAGCGCCACTAGTCAGTGACTTGACGAGCGGCCTGTTGATCGCGTGCTGCCACCAGTTCTAAATTTGCAACACTGATTCGCGCCCTTGTCAAGACGGCGCCCGGGCGAAACGCACTGCCCGCACTTCCCTTGCTACGGTACTGCTCTGCACTTTAGGCTATATCTGAAATCGACTATAAAAGATGCTTTAAGGTTTGGAAAAAAACGTTGGCATAAATGTATTTTAGTGCGAGACTATTATATTAAAAGGGAAAAAATAAATAATAAAACAAAATAAATTTGGATAAATACAATCGTAATTTGTGTTTTATTAAATCAATTTCAGTACTTTTTGTGATGACAGTAACATACAGTAGTATACAGTAGTGTTCAAAATAAAATGTTACACATTTTTATCACGAAAACATGGCATTATTGAGAAAAATTGTTTAGACAAAAGTTGTAGGATTCAAAAAGGTCTATTTATTGATCTTATCAGTTTGACCTCGTGTGGCGTCGCCATTGTCAGGTCACAATCATATCGATTTTTTTAAAACATCCTACTTTTGTTTGCAGAATGTAATAGCTGATGTCGAGAGCTCCCTAAAATGCTACAACAAAATATTTTTTCATTAAGTACTTTTTGAATTACGATGCTTGAAAGTTACAGTACCGTCGACATTAGTATTATCGAAGGTATCCGACCGACGGCTAAAATCTCTTGAATGTTGTTCAGGTTCATGTCCTGAATATCATTTGTCAAAATTAAAGCCATTGGAGATTGTGCCTTTCATTTTCATTTTAATGTAAAAAATAAATTTTTAGTGCAAAAATGAAAATAAGAATAATTTTCAATAGCCTTGATCTTGACAAATGTTATCAAGAACATGATCTTGAACAATATTCAAAAGTCACACAACTTTCCTCTCTTGTGTTTTTTTTAAACTGCTTTTTTCGAGTTCAGCGTGGAAAGAAGTGTCCATTTTAATTTCCCCAGGCAAATATTTCAAAAAATATGGAAGATATAGAAAAATCTTTCAGAAAAAAATTGCATGGTTTAGAGGGGACCATATTTTGGTAGCAATAGGGCTACTAGGTGGCCAAGTGGCTCTCCCTAGAGGGCCGGTTGCTTGGTGTAACAGGCTCCATTACCTCCGAAGCGGAATGCTCTCTTCCTGCGATGGCTCGACCGTGCCGAGTGATCTGGCCATTTGTTTAGAGAGAATCGAGAGCGAGCGTAGAGATCATGAGATGGTTGTCTTCGGATTGCCTAATATTGAGTTGGAGGATCTGACTGTGACTTGTGACTCCTTAGGAATAACGCTGTCACCGAGAAGGTTGTCGCTTCCTTTTGAATCCCAGCCCGGAATGCTTCTGGTAGTAGACCATTTATTGTAAGATTCACGACCATTGCTAGAAGAAACGAGCTTCTCGCGTTCGCTAGAATGTCAGAGGAATTACGTTGGAGTGGGGGGGGGGGAAGAACTACATCGCTCTGTTTATCAGAGACACATTTACTTTTTACAGCCTGAGCCTTACCTCTCCCCCTGTGGGCTCTCTCGTCGGGCTCGTGGGCATTCTTCTGCATATTAATTGCAGAAAAATTGCAGTATTATGCGCCTATCGCCCTCCTCGATCGCTTTCTGCCGACCTTGACTACCTCAAGTTCTGCTTGTCCGATTGCTTGTCGAGCTGAAATTATTGTTTGCATGGGAGATTTTAATGTTAATATGCTTGCGCTGTATGATCGTTGTGCTGCACAGATCTGAGATCTATCATGTCTCTCTTTTTTTCTTAAGCAGGTCATTGATTTGCTGACTCGCATGACATCTACCTCTGAATTACTTCTCAACTTGATGTTGATCTCGTTTTGCGTCGAGGTGCTGGCGACGCATTCTACATTAGCGATCATTGCGCCATTTACGTTGCGATGCAGTTGGGAGGGAGTTTCGCATTGGTCAAGGAAATTTCTTTATCGTGATAAATCAGTTGTTCCGGGGGCGATCGAAGCCGAATTCGATCGGATTGACTGGCCTCTATATGATTCTATGTGCATGAGATGATCTCTTACTTCGAGTTATCTTTGCGATTTATATATGATCGCCTCGCGCCGATTTCGTCCGGACGGTTGGCTCGGCCCGTGGATCAATTCCAAGGTGAGAAAACTTATATTCTTAAAGGCTCACGCTCTGTATAAAATCAGGCATACTCGGTCTAATGACGATTGGTATTATTACAGACAGCTTCGAAATGCTACTAACTCTGCTATTTGTCACGAAAAGAAGACCTTCCTGTCTTCATCTCTTCTTTTGAATTCTCGACAATTTTGGAGGAATCTTTCTCTTCTTGACGCAGTAGCCACGCCTGCTTCTTGTATCCCTAATCATCTGCTTGATTCATCTCTCCTCAATAATTTCATTGACTCTCTTCCTAATTCCCCTCGTGCCTGTAAGTCTCCCTCTCAACTTTGCTTTCCGTCCAACCTTAATGATACTGACTCTTTTTCTTTTTCACTTATATCTGCTACACAACTATACTCGTACAACATATTCAAGAGTATAAAACTCAGTTCTGCTAGTCCCTTCGACTTATTAGGTCGTATGATTCTATTCTGCCTTCCGCAATGCCTCGATACTCTCCTTTGTATCCTTAACTATTCTTTGTCCATTAATACTTTTCCATCCATATTGAAGCAATCAGTAATAATTCCAATCCCTAAAAACAGTAATCCCTCCTCATTTTGTCCCATCTCTATCCCTCCTTTCCTATCTAAATTACCTGAGCATTTGCTTTAATCAACTGAACGACTTCTTTAGAAAATGTAACGCTGTTCCAGAATGTTAATCGGGATGCAGGGGCTCTCACAATACCACTACAGAGTTACTTCATTTATCTGATATTGTGTTGCATAGTTTCGATTCCGGACTTCTGATCTCGTTAATAGCTTTTGATTTTTCGAGGGCGTTTGATACAATTGACTACGAGTTGCTTCTATTAAAACTGCATTCTCTTGGCTTGTCAGCTAACGCTCTATCCTTTGTGCATTCTTTTTTGATTAACCACACATAACGCGTTCTGCTCTATAATCCTTCTCCCTCCTTTTTTTTCCTCGCATTGTTCCATTTGGCGTTCCTCAGGGCTCGATCTTAGGGTTATTGCTTTTCACGATATATACTGCCGATCTCGTCCTTATTCCACTTAAACCTAAATTATTTATGTATGAAGATGATATTATACTTTTATATTCCTTTCAGTTATTGGAATCCACTTCTACTGTCGCTATCATAAATTATGATCTTAGCTTAATTGCTGATTGGGCTTCAATAAATACGCTGCACCTAAACTCTTCGAAATCATCACTACTTGTCGCCGGTTCTCCCTTATTACAGTCTTATTACTGTCTCATCTTCCTTCCTTTAACATTCTCCTCAATTCTACGCCAATTGCTCGCACCTCCTCCATTAAAATACTCGAAGCCCATCTTGACTTCTCATAGTCTTTCTATGATCACGTCGTAGCAAAATGTCGAGCAGCCTTCCTACGTCTCCGTCTTCTGTATCTTTTTCGTCACATCCTCTCCACATCGTAGAAACTTCTAATCTCTCAAATGCTCGTAATCTCCCTGTTTGACTATGCTGACACGGTCTACATACCGGCTTTGTCACAGCAAATGCTTAATCGTGTCCAGCGTGTTCAGAATTTTTGTCTTTGTTTTTCGTATAATGTCCGCAAATATGATCACGTTTCCCGATTGTTCCTGCGATCTGGTTGGCTGAAGATATAACAGCGTTTCGTTCTCCACTTATGTTGCTTCGTTTTCTGTTTCCTTTGTTCTGGCATTCCTCTCTACCTACGTAGCCTTTTGCACTTTAATTCTGATTTCTATACTCGTGACATTCCTGTAACCTGTCATCGTGACTCTTTATCCTTCCCCATTCGTACTGTCAAATTTAAAGCAGCCTTTTCCTATACCGCCACCAAATTTTACCACATTCCATTCGTTCTTCTGCCTCCTTGTTTTCTTTTCGTTCCGCCGCCGCTAAATTCATATCGCAACAATCAATAACTCAACTTCTATTAAAACTTTGTTTGCGAATTTCCAGTCATCATTATTAATTAAAGCAATTGTAACATCACGGTATTCACTGTAATGGCTATGCCAACTGAACTTGCCATTTACACAATTTAACTGAATGATATCAACTATGTTTTTTATCTTATGTTTTAACAGTCAGAATTATTCAAACTTATTTCATATAATTATGTTTATTTACTTTCATATTTTGTAATATTTTGTATGCTACTGTGTTCTGGATGGCGTAGTAGCAGCAGTTTGCTGATACCTCATCATTTGCGTACTTAATGTATCACACAAAACATAATTTCTATATTATATTGCACAATAAATTGAAATTGAAATTGAAATTGAAATTGAATTTTTTACGCATAAACGTATCAATTCAATGTACAATATTTTTATCAAAATTTGAGGTGGTCTCTTCTTAACATTTACCGTTAATTTTCCTATTTTTTTATATTTAACCGTTTCATAAGAAAACATACATAACATAGATTATAAACTCTTAACTACACAGGCTCACAAAAAAAGTACGCTGGAGTGGAGACCCAGCTATTCTTATGTATTTTGATTCTTATATATAATATTATTATAATTGTATCTCTGACTGTCGACACTACAAGTCTTTTACGCGAGAAAACGCTTACATCAAATCTGACAATCTGTTGAGTGATGTGATTCTACGTAATTATAATGCATATGACGTCGGTTTTACTTTATCTAATTTGGCATTTGAATAAAGAAGAACGAACTAATTTATCGGGAATCATCAACTTGGAATTTGCGTTAATTATGTATTTTCGATTTATATTTTATATTGATAAGGATCAGAATTAAAGGGTTGAAACGTATATTTTATTTATTTATTTTTTTGTTATTATATATTCACACGAAAAATAAAGAATTTTTGTGCATCCGAATAGCTGATGTAGACTCTGATGGGCTTTTTTACATTTTTCACTGATAGATTCTTTCAAGCCTCATTATATATATTTTTTTATGTATTTTGAGTCGCTGAATACAAATCTGACATCAAAATAGAACCATCCAAAGAAAATTTTTAATCTAGAGCGAAAAAATGAGTCAAAAATGAGAAAAAATGAATTTTTTCGCTCTAGATTGAAAATGATTTTCCCTGGATAGTCCTATTTGAATTATATAGATAGTTGCACATACTTTGGTGTACTTTCTATGTTTAATTAGGTCCAAGTAGGCGCCATTTTACATTTTTTACGTAAAAACGCGTAATTTGTCGTTGTTATTTCTGTGCCCAATTATCAGACTGTAGAGTGTAATTTCGTGTAAAAAAGCGTAGAATGGCATACTTTCTTGAAATAATACGAAAAAATGAAAATTAGTTTGACGCAGTTCGGCATAGAAACGCATAGTTCAGGAAGTAGTGATTATTAGTTGCGCGTACTTTGGCGTACTTTCTATGCCGAATTAGGTACAAGTACGCTATTTTATCTTTCGCGTAGGTTGACATAGATATTTCTATGTTTAATAACACGATTCTACACAGTCGTAGAAGTAGAAAGGCGTACTTTTTGGCGTACTTTGGCACAGAAATTTTTTCTCTAGAGTATACTGATTATTACGAAAAAAAAATTTTTTTAATAAAAACAAATAAGAAAACCTTTACAATGACCACAACTTTAATGCTGTAGAGGGTTAAGTCTATAGGCAACAGATACCCAAGCAGAACAACAAATCATAATAACATCAAAATGACATTAAAATGAATCGAAAATGATTTTGAAAAATGACTTTTAATCTGAGAAACCTTAATCTGAATGTTAATATAATAACAGAGCAGTATAATGAACAAAAATATTTTATTAATTTACTTATTAGTTATGGAAAGAGTTTAAGTATCGTAGTGGTATATCTTCTTCTTCTTTCGCGGCATTACAGTTTACGATGAACCAAAACCTAACTTTCATGAGGTTTTCATAATAATAAATATATTTTTTTTGGATTCAAGTTGTTAATCTAATATCCAACTCCCCGCCTAGAGAATCCATACATATCCGTTGATATGGGATCTACAGTTTAACGCCGGATTTGAACGGTACTGATAATCAAAGATCTCTTAATCACTAGATGGAGTCATTTTTGGCTTCTTAAATTAAACGCGAAAAATGTGTGCGCAAGGATTAAACCCGGATCTACAGATTGCGAGTCAATCGCACCGACAAGCCTCTCGACGCTTCAATAGTATATCTAGACTAATAATTAATTGGGGCTTTATGGATTGAATTTTCTCATATAGTGATTATTACTGATATTTTTAAGGCTCATACAATACAAAAAAAAAATTGTTTAATAAGAATCAGTTTGGGATCAAAAACAGCCTTATTGATCATCTTCCTTTATCTTTAGATTTTGATATATTATACTAAAATGTATCATTACAACGTGGCGTAAGGCTTAAAGTTATGTCATAATGACGTGAAATAATATCTTCATACTTTAAGACGTCCTTAAAATAAATTTACATGTAACTATCTCTTTTCAACCTCTTAACATTATTAGTACGAACATGCCTAGTAGGAGAAACCGAAACTAATAGACTCATTTTTCAGTTTCAAATTTTTACAGACGAAATTAAAAGACTTAACGAAAAAATAAATTCTACATCAGTTACTATATACATTTGACTATCTAATAATATTTTAATAATAAAGGAAAACTAATAACTAATATGAAAAAAATACATTTTTCTAATGCATTCCATCTGATTCAACTAGCCACAGGGGGGGGGGGGCGGACCGGAGTAATTTGACTAAGATTATTAAATTAAAGATTAATGTATTTTAAGCACATCTTTGGCTACATATTAATAAAACTTTTATAAAAATATATTTTAAACACAAACATTCGCTTCGCAGGACAAAATAATGCTTCTTTTTGCAAAATTTGTTCATTTCATGCAAAAACACATCGAATAAGCCCAGTTTTCGAGATTGGACATGTGAGGGAATTAAACTTATAACATTTACCACTCAGGAAAATCTCTTTAAAGGAATAAAATTTTGAGTAAGTACTATAAGAGTCACTAAATGAGTCATATAATTCCATGCTGTGATTAGTCAACTATTCCCATCTGTTCATTTTTTAAAAACATTAACAATATACTCATACGATAACAAAAAAAAACTGTTGGACTCTATTAAGTAAGAACTACGCTTACTATCTAAACAGAAATCGCATATCTCAGACAATCATATACGATTGTAAAGCAAAAACTTTAAGAATAAAAATATTTACTTAGGTGTACGATTTTTTTAAATTGTGGCATAACTTCTATCATGTGTTCGCAATAAGATGTTACAGCAGACTGAGCGGCAGTCGCTACTGCGTGCTCAGACACGTTTACACGTGTCTCGCGTGTTTTATTTTTAATGTAGCCTCAATTATTTTATTTATCCCTATAGTCAACTGATCCCGGTCTCCCCTACTTGATATCAAAATAACATATACTTGCTATTTGAGAAAATGCAAGAAAATGTTATATGATAAAAATAAAATTCTTGAAAAGATAAGAAAAGATTTGTAGAAGAAGCTAACCTGACCAGGTTGCGAATGAAAATGAGCAAATGTATATTCCCTGTTGGAGGTATGTGGTGTAACGAGAATTCTAGTGGGGCTCTTTCGTCCGACGGGTTCGACAGAATTCTGACAAGCAGAACCGACGAGTCCAACTGCCGCTGCGGTAGTCATCTGTTCCTGATTAGGTCCTAGCTCGGCTGGATCCGTAGATGACGATGTTGGTGGCGAGTTAGCAGTTGTCACTGCTAACTCACCTGTCGATCTTATTATTGCTACTGGTCTGGCCATAGGAGCAGGTGGTGGCGGCGGTAACATCGAACTTGGATAATATTGCGGAAACTTTTGTATGCTGGTGCGTGATCCAGTTAGTTGCGTCTGAAAGTAATCAATTACATATAGTATCTCATTCCTTTTAACATCACTCTTAATCAAGGTTCTTTAATAAATCGAGTTACCATAACCTTTCACGCATAACTTAATAACAAATAAGGGTCGCAGACGCTTCTTTGACTAATTGCATACAAATCTTACCGTATATTTTGCTCAAAAACGAAATTATAATACTTAAAAAAAAAATTACGATTTTAATGTCACAAAAAAGTAATAGATCCATTTTAGAAAGATATTTATGCGTATAAATTTGCATATAAATTTAATCTCGAAAAATAAACATAATCTCATCTTGTTTTTGTTCGATGAAGATGCAGCTCTTGATTTACTATGGTATGTTCCATACGATTTTATTAAGATACGTGTAGCTTTAATATTATTTTATTCAAATTATGTAGATATTTGTAATTTTGGATAGGCCTTGGTGAGACATTCAAATTTTCGGCACTCTTTACTGAAGAATCACCTTAAGTATTATTCTCTAATATCGATACATTCTTTAGATTAGAGATAATATATTTTTAACAGAGATGTCAATTGCCGATAATTTTTTAATAGGTTGGAAAAAGACCTCTTTTAATTAAGAAAAATCTCAAAAACTAAAAGTAATCTAAATATTCAATGAAGCAAGTATATATTATACAAACCTATAATTCAGCTCATTTCCGATAAGATTTACTTTAATAAATTTGAATTTAAAGTTTAAATTAGAAAAATATATGAATTAGACTGATGAAAATAACGCTCTGCGTATAATAGAAGGAATAAAGAATTAGAAATAAAGAATAAATGATTTCAACCTATCAGAAACCATATATTCAGATGTATCCGATTTCTGATAGGTTAAAATCGTTTATTCTTTATTCCTAATTCCTTATTCTTCCTATTGTGCGCAGAGCCTAAATCCAATTAAATATGAAAATTTTTATATTTATTCAAAGCAGGATGACAGTGCTTAAAGTAGTACACTCGCGACAATACTGTCCAAAAGTTTAATCTCATCGTGACGTTCGATACGACAATATAAGGATAAGCAGCGTCAGCACCTATGATCTTTTTCAGACGAGTTTTCAGGGTCCATGTCTTTGGTGACCAAATACCGTATCAATAGTATTAGGAACCACCGCCTATATTCAACAAAACAAGGGAATAAAAAATCTTAACTTTTGAGAATTTTTCACTAAATCAATGATCAATTATATACATTCACGTACCGTTATGTTGCTTCATACAATTAATTGCTGTAATCAGCTATTCAGAAAATACGGTAGTGTTTCGTCGCTAAGCAAGTACAGCATATGTCATGGCGCGATTGCAGTAACGGAGAAACTATGGGTTCTTTGTTTTGATCGGAATTGGTGCCAAAAACGTGACCACTTATAATATGCAAGCAAATATGCGCGGTTGAATGGATCTTGCCTTACTGTATATTCTTATATTGTGTGTGTAGCGATCTCATTCCCGCTAGAGAGAGAAAACTTTCGATTATGCCTGTCAATGCCTGTCCAAAACCGCACGTATGCACGGAAAAAAAATAAATAGAGATAAACGCAGACAAACGTCGGTGCTGCCAAATGCCCGCTGGCTGTCTCCCACAGACTTCTATTATAACACTAGACTGTTAACTCCCCACTTTTCCTTATCTAAAAATATTGCCTGCGCGCAGTGAATGCGCAATGTAAAATTGTCATGTATAGAAAAAAGATGCCAACAAGTCACATGACTAGCCTCTCTGTGTTAGTTCTTAAAATATACAGGGTGGCTCCAACTTATGGCCCCACCCGTCTTGAGCAAATAGAGCGGACTAAACTGAGTCGAAAAATCCTGTATCATTTTGCAATGCTCGTAAGTTAACGAGATATTAACGTTTAAAGATAGCCGAATACGCTCGTCTGCCTGACCTACTAATGCCGAAGGTAATAGCTTCATTGAATATTTAGATTACTTTAAGTTTTTTAGATTTTTTTAATTAAAAAGTCTTTTTCCAACCTATTAAAAAATTATTAGCAATTGATACCTCTATAAAAAATATATTATCTCTAACCTAAATCCGCCATCAATAGCTTGACACGCGGACTGCGAGGAGCGGGTATGGCCTAGCAGACGCGCCCCACTCTCCGCGTGCTAAGCCATTGATGGCCGATATTCGGCGGTTTAGAAATAATATCTCGATTACGAAAATGATCAAGAATTGTTAGAAAAAACTCATTTTAGTTCTGAAGCATGCACATGTACATACAGAAAAATGTTACATAAATATTACTTGTTTTAAGTAAATAATAAGAGTATTTTAAAATTATATTATCAAGAAAATATTCTTTGTAATGATATAATCGTTACTCAAAAGAAGAAAAATAAAAATTACATTCTCTCTTAGCACTAGAATGATATTTTTCTGCATTTTCTGCACTACCGCTCATGGAAGTTCGGACATCCGCATAAATTTCATCGAAATGTTTTATGTCTTAATTTTTTACACGATTATTCAATGAGATTTAGGATAACTCCGACAAATACGCCGCGCTGGGATTTACGCCGCAGAAGTCAGAAAAAATAGAAGGAGTGGGAATTTAATTTTTCCGGGTTGCGGGTAATTTTCCTGCAACTACTCTGTTATATGCCTTTATGTTATATTAATACAGTGTTAACGATTTCAGTTTCTTAGTGTTAATATTAATGAAATTATTGTGAGTTGAATCGATTTGTCACTGCGTTAAATAGCACCATCATAAATTATAATTTACATAAAATTGCTGTAGGACGTGCAAAAGACTTAGTGATTATTTCGTGATATATGAGTGTAGAGAAATAGTAAAACATGTTGTATAACAAAATACAAATATTTTGCTCTTGTATTCTTTGTTTAGTTTGTTGTCTTGTATATCCCACCTATTTGGGATATACGGCATTTTTAGCGGGCGAGATTTACGCCCAAAGCATACAAAGTGCGCAGATTGAATTCAGTGCACTAAATGTAATAAACGCATTACATGAAATATGTACGTCATGTCATAACACTTGTAATACATGTGGGAAAATTGTAATTATTGATTATTACTTCATATACATATTTATCATTCTTATTTCTTAATAAAAGATTATAAACGCATTTTATAAATTATTGTGTCATTTTATTTATATGCATTATTTGTGAATTTTTCATGAACCGTACATACCCCTCCTTCCTTCCCCCTATCAGTAGCCATATATTCCATCCCTATGAGGTATATGGCAAAAATGGAAGAGTTTACAAAAGTTCATTTTTTAATACGAAATATAAATATTCTAGATTTCTAATATTTTTTTTTCACAATAGTAGACAGTACAATGTTTTTACTGATATAGTTCGTTTACTTTAAACATAGTAAATAATACTTAAGAAATTAAGTTTTTGATAGGCATATATACCGGAGTTACCCTATGCGGATGTCCAAACTTCCATGAGTGGTAGTATAGAAAAATGCAAAAAAATATCATTCTAGTGCTAAGAGAAAACGTAATTTTTATTCTTCTTCTTTTGAGTAGTGATTATATCATTACAAAGAATATTTTCTTGATAATATAATTTTAAAATACTCTTACTATTTACTTGAAATAAGTAATATTTATGTAACATTTTTTTGTATTTATATGTGCACGCTTCAGAACGAACTAAACTGAGTTTTTTCAAAAAGTTTTTCCAATTTCCGCAATTGAGATATTATTTCTAAAGCGAATATCCGCCATCGATAGTTTGGCATGCGGGGAGTGGGTCAAGCGCCCCGCTTACCGCCGCGAGCCTCTAAGCTCGAACGGCGCGGCGCCTGCTAAGCCAAGCCTGCTCCTCACAGCCTGCGCTGTGCACTCGATGGGCCGTACCTTCGGTAATAGTACGTCGGGTAAACGCGCGTATTCAGCTATCTTTAAACATTAATATCTCGTTAACTATTGCGAGTATTGCAAAATAGTACAGAACTTTTCGACTCAGTTTAGTCCGCCCTACCTGCTCAATATAGGATGGGTCCATAATTTGGAGCCACCCTATATAAGGAGATGTCATGGCAATCTAACTTTTAATTTTCACGATCTATTATGAAACACGTGCACCACTATTTATTTCAGATTCTTTCATTTCAAAAACGTATTGAATAAGTCTAATTTCTTTCATTCTGTGTGTATATATAATCTCTTCAAGTATAGTATATGAAAGTATAGAAAGCATAGAGAACTGACTGCGCAATCCTATCTAAGTAGTAATAGTCGATAAAAATGAGAGAGAGATCGTGGAAGATGGCCAATCTTTATCTCTTTCTATTCAACGATATAACGAAAAAGAGAATGAGAGAGAGAGAGAGAGAGAGAGAGAGAGAGAGAGAGATTCCATAATCTCTCTCTCTCATTTTTGTCGACCATGCTACTAGATAGGATCGCGCAGTTCACTCTCTATGTCTTTTAAAGTATATAAGCACATGGTATTCTGCGCATGCACAATTTTACAATGCGCATGTGCCACAAGTAATGTTATACATACTATTTGACAACAGAAAAAGTAGAGAGTTAGCAGTGTTATAATAGATGTCTGTGCCGTCCCTTCTACTCCCCATCATTTCCTTCAGTCACCATCATATGTCAAAGAAAATCGAGATATTGCGTTCTTTTCGTGACTCTATTTTCCTAACTAAACCAATCAAAAATTGTAATTTTTTTTAATGATATTTCATGTTCCTTCATCGCTTGCTCATTTTTTATTAACAAATCACTGTTAGTTTAGGCCCTACAAAAATAAATATTTTCGTGAATTTTATATAGACGACAAAAGTGCAATTTTTAATTGCTTATATCTTAGTATTGAAACGGTCAATCTCATTCTAATTGCACAAGAATGTCAAATCTTCTAGTACAATATATAGTTTCAATTTCAAGAAATTCTGACTATTTTCATTCTGCGAGTACTAATTTAAATATTTCTTGTAAGAATTTATATATATATAATATATCTGATTTGCATGCTGAAAACTTTCGATCTTGAAACGCTATCATAAACAGAACCAGAGTAATAATATCACTTTATTAAATTAATAAGTAATTTAATAATTTTTTATGCTAATATAAACATGCAGTAAGAATACTTATTATAAGATATTAATAAAAATCTGGAAAACTAATAATAATTTAATTACGAAAAATATTACTTTGACCAAACGTTCTCACAGTTAGACTATCAAGGCTTTAATATTCTTCGCAGTAACTAATGAACTAATGAAGAAGATGTTTATGTTTCAAGAAAAAGTAATAAACAATCCAGAAAATAATTTAATAGCAAATTGTCACCAAGTTGGTATCAAACTCGCTCATAGTTTGGCCATCTGTGTCGTAAATTGGCTCATTTTTGTCTAACAAAGTCTACGTATATCAAATTGGTAGCTACCGTGCGGCACTGTCTGATCACGATTCTGTACAAATTTTGCGTAACATTATATGACAAAAAATTGGCAGCAAAAACTGAGCAATGAGGATGTCAAATAAAAGAAACATTTATTGTTAGCGTAAATTAACTTTAAACACATTACAACTATTACTGAATGTCTCTAATTGCGGCCGATTAATAATATAGAACATATATAAAATAGATAATATTAGAACAGATATAAAAAAGTAATATCAGCGTTATATATATATATTTTATA
>NW_017306049.1:1481111-1494487 GCF_001594115.1 Trachymyrmex septentrionalis | reverse complement strand
TGATGAAAAATGGATATATTTTGAGAATCCTAAGCGTCGTAAATCATGGGTGAATCCTGGCGAACCATCGACATCCACTGCAAGACCAAATCGCTTTGGAAAGAAGACAATGCTCTGTGTTTGGTGGGATCAGAAGGGTGTAATCTATTATGAGCTGCTAAAACCTGGGGAAACCGTTAACACTAATCGCTACCAACAGCAAATGATCGATTTAAATAGAGCATTACGTGAAAAACGACCGGAATATGGAAAAAGGCAACACAAAGTCATTTTGCTTCATGAAAATGCTCCATCACACACAGCAAAACGGGTCAAGGAAACGATCGAGGCGTTCAATTGGCAAATATTAGCGCATGCGGCTTATTCTCCAGACTTGGCTCCGTCCGATTATCATCTATTCGCATCACTGGGACACGCTCTCGCTGAACAACACTTCAATTCGTATGAAAATGTACGAAAATGGCTCGATAACTGGTTCGCTTCAAAAGAAGAACTGTTTTTTTGGCGTGGCATTCATAAACTGCCGGAGAGGTGGGAAAAATGTATAAATAGCAATGGAGATTATTTTGAATAAAATATTTTTTATCATTTTCAAACAACAGACGTGTAATTTTTACAAAAAAAATCCGGTTTCATACTTCTACATCTGGTATATATAACTATTACTATATATATATATATATAGAGGTGCGTGCGTACGTGCGTGCGTGAGCGTGCGTGCGTGCATCGTTATGATGTTTAAATTTTTATGAATGGTTTATTGATCATGTAAATTTATTTTCTAATTTTTTATTGCAATATGTCAGACATTATTGTCGATTATCTTTTTGTGTCATTAATTTTATATTAAATTACTCAGTTTATATAGATGGATTTCAGTGATGCCGGATTTCTTGCAGAAAGTTGAATTTGATATTATTCAATAATTTCATCATAAATGAAATTTATCTAAATGATTTTCAGAGGTCCCATCTCTAAGACAGAAACCTACCTTCCTTTATTTATTTTTGAAAAATTCTTTGGTCTGACGTAATAATTTTTAGAAGCAATAAATGCATAACCTGACATATTACATTACTATATAGAGCACAGTCCACGCTGCATAAAAAATATTTAATTAAAAATATTATTATTTTACTTCGTTTTATAAATTATAGCATTTGTTCAATAGTGAATATTCATTAATTTTATTATGTTATTACTAATATTTGTATCATTAACATATCTATATTATAAAACATATCTTTTATCTATATTATTGAACTATACCTGAATAAAAGCGCTGATTGCTTCACTCACGATCGGACTTGCAATTTGAGGTCTGATTCTCGGATTCCTGTGAATCTCTTTCCCCAGGGATCCTATTTTCGAATTTATATGAAAAATGTTCGCATACGAAAGTGACACTACGCGTTCATTGATTGGTATATCTTTTAGTTGTCATTATGCCAATCAGCGTCACCTTCATATGCGAAAATTTTTCATAGAAAACCTCAGATTGCAGTCCGACTGTGAATGAGGCAAGAGAAATTGGAAATTTATAGGTATAGCTCAATAATATATGAAATAATAGATGAAAGATATGTTTAATAATACAGATATTAATAATAACATAGTAATAAATTTAATAAACATTGAATACGACTAATACAAATAATAAACAAACCTAATAAACATTGAATACGACTAATACAAATAATAAACAAACCTAATAAACATTGAACAATAAAATAAAATTAAATAACAATATTTTTATATTAAAATATGTTTATAGTAAATGTAATCACACCATCTTCTTCTAAACATAACGTGATTCTGCGCATGAAATTTTCTCTCACACTATTCAGCATGGCAGAAGTGATTTCTGCATATGCGTTGCGTATTCTATTTTTTAAGTCTTCTTGATTTGCTGATAAAGTTTCATATATTTTATTTTTTAAAAGAAAAATTAAATTTCATTTATGTTAGATTAAGTCAGATATTATTTGTATTATGAAATACATATTTCATATCTCTCTCATATTATTAAATTTTACATTATACCAAAAGGGTAAAATTCAATTTCTCTTGCGTCATTCTCCACCGGACTTGCAATCTAATCTTATTTTGCATTACCGGTAACACATATTCCTGTCGATAGGCAAATAGGCAACCCGACTTATTGATATATATGTTGCGGAAGCACCCTGTATAGGGTATCGCATTTTAATCAATTATCTCAAATATCTCTTGAACAGTGCATTTTAGGGAAAAATGTTTCAGACAAAATTTTGAGACTTCGAGGGAGGCATAAGATGATGCTATTGGTTTGACCTTGGGTGGCATCATCAAGATTAGGGCACAGTTACTTTGAATTTTTTAAATGGAATAATCCCATTTTTCATATTTTTGTAGATTACCTCGAGAGCTTATATCTCCTTCAAAGTCCCAAAACATTTTTCCCTAAAATGCATTGTTCAAGAGATATTTAAGGTGATCCATTAAAATGAGACACCCTGTATATACAAGATGTTTCAAAATTCAAGCTCGCGAAGTACAAGATGTGATACTTTATGCTAAAAAAAAAAAACAACTTTTTCCTTTCACAAAATTGCATCTGACAATTATTCCAGACAAATATTTAAAAAAATATGGAAAATATCAAAAAATATTTCAGACAAAGGTTGCATGATTTTAAAGGGGGTCATTTTGATCACGTTGTGTTTCTTCTAGGTGGAGGCGCCAAAAAGATATAAAGGTCACCTCCACTTTTGTAAATGGAATTGTATAATTTTTTTATATAATATGATTCTTTTAATTACACTAAAATATAAAAGTATTACAGTAGTGATATCAAAAAACCAATAATTTAGGAGATATTTTATACTTTATTCCAGCACTCTCTCTCTCTCTCTCTCTCTCTCTCTCTCTCTCTCTCTCTCTCTCTCAATTGGGTGATCTTCAATTAATTTAGCTTAAATTTAAAACAATCGTCAATCGAATCATCTTTAATTGATTATTTCGCTCATATCAGTTGTCAATTAAACAACTTGCGATTAACTACGCTTGAATCAATCAAAAGTTTCAATTAAATTTGCTTAAATCAAGCAATCAATTATAAAAATGATATTTAATTGAATTCTTTCATATCAATTGTCAATTAACGTATACTTTAATTTGAAAATTCATTAATTAGGTACAACTTTGATTTCGACTGAAAATTTGAATAGAGGGGTTCCACATAGAAAAGGACACATTCATGTGATGCGTTTTCTCTCGTTCACGCATACCTAAGCAAAGTGTATAACTTAGGGGTATTAAATAATACCCCTAAGTTATACATTTAATAATTATTTTGTTCTTTTCTATTTGAGCTTTACTTTTACTCAAATTTCGATAAATGTTCGGTCTAGCATTCGGGAAGTGCGCTATCAACGCTATTACACATTCTATTCTTGCTTTGTGTTCTAAAAAATAAAGATAAATAATGACAACGCTGATAGCGCGCTTCCCTAATGCAGCGTTAGATCAATCATTTACTATGCCTATGGTTTATCACCATCATCCACATTTCGAAAATGGTATAAAATAATGAAAAACTGCGAAATACGTGTCAACTATTTCAAGGGGTTACTCTTTTGAATTGTTTGTTACTTTTCTCATACAGCATAGAAACTTGCAGTAACATTGCAGAAATATTGTAATATTGAAGATTGCGCTGTAATATCGCTGCAACATTGTAGATATTAGAAATTGTAATATATAATACATATTACGGCGCAAGATTTTACAAACCTTGCAGCATTGTTACAGAGACATTAAAAACATTTTGGCTTTCGAATAATAAACTACTGTCACATGTGAAAACATACATCAATAATGCGTTATATGACTGTTTATTATTTTAATTAATTTATGGCTTCTGCACACTAGCCGCAGAAACGCTTATCGCGCGGCAAAATGCGACGCGATAACCAATAAACATGTTAGGAGTTGTAAGCTTATTGGTTATCGCATCGCATTTTGCAATGTGGTAAATGTTTCTGCGTCTATTGTACAGGAACTACTAGGAATTATAGTGTTCGTTGAAACATTTATTGCCGCCGCGCGACAAGATTTTTCGAACTTTATAATCAACTTTAATTTTTTGGGATATATATGGATTTAAAAAAATTCTTTGAATATGGCAATGAAAATAAAATATAGAATTCGTGGATTTTCTTATTATTTCCATTTCATTAGTTAAGAATATATACAAAATAGGCATACCTGCATAAAAGTATAAAATATATATTTGTGAAAAAGTGTAAAATATATGTCTATATGTAAAATTTAAAAAATATATATACCTGAATATAAAAATATATACTCGTATACTTGGATATATGAAATTTGCATTTATAAGTATAAAATATAGTAATTATAATATATTAAAATACGTATAAGTTCTTTTGCTACATTTTTTTATTTATATCACAAATTATATTAAGTAATAATAAAAAATTATTTTTAATAATAGTTGCAAATACATTGCGCTGCAACATTACTACGACATTACAGTGCAATCTTGCTGAAGGCGGACGTTTTTATGATGTAACAATGTTACAAATATATTGCGCAATCTATTTGCAATGTTATAACATTGCAATAAGATATATCTGTAATCATTTTGCAAACTTTCTGTGCTATATGGGTTTTTACAAAGTCTTGAAAGGATTAAAAAAATTTCAAATAGAATCATTTATTTTGTAGCATACCATTTGAAAGGAAAAAGAAAAGAAAATTTTTAATGCAAAGAAGTTGATACATTGATCCGTTTTGAAAATTGTTTAGGATTAATGTTCGAAAAAGTTCATGTTTCAAAAAATTATTCACTCATTTTAAAATATCATAAAGAATGTTGGAAGTGTGAAATATTTTTTTATTTAATTCCTGTCCATTAAAAATTTAGATTTGATTTCATAGTTTTTTCTGATCAAAAAAAAGTATTGTTATATTTAAGTCTTGAACATTAGAGTGCATATAGACCATAGTGGAAAGGATAACATAGTATATGCAATTGGACAGTGTCTCTCTCTAAATATCTGCCCTCTCTGTCTATAGACTGTTCATGAGGTTCGAGGGCTACGATTGTGAAACGCTGAACATGGGACAATATTCATATTCCGTTGTTTTTTTTTAAATTGTCTTATATAACATCTAAAATATAACATCTTAAAATGTTAATACAGTTCTCGGATTAACTTAAGACAGTCTTAAATGTAAGAATCGACACTACAAATACCGACCTGTTTCGCGTCGAAAAGTTGGTACTGAATCTTTCCTTACACGTTTGTTGCCAAAAAATGAAGTTCATACGGTAACAAATCATAATGTTTTAGTTTAAAATTCGATACGTTAGGATAAGCATAGCGACCCCTTCAACCCATAGAAACGATATGGTACTTACTTTCCGATTGGTATTTCTTACGTAAACTATCACTACCTACACAGCACATAATATTGCAGTAATATTACAACTTGCAATGAAATATTACGTAACTCCTGAGATATTATCATTGCAATATATTATATCAAAATGTAATATTGCAATAATTTTGTTGAGATTACATTGTAATATATCATTCTGTATCTATTATTACAATGTCATTCAGATATTACAATGAAATATATTGCAATGCAGTGTTACTGCAATATTGTCCAAATATTGCAATATGATATGATACTGAAGTATTATCGCAATATTGTTTAAATATTGCAATACGACATATCGCAAAACGGTATTACTGCAATATTGTTTAAATATTGCAATGCAATATATCGCATTGTAATATTATCGCAATATTGTTTAATGGTTGCAATGTGGTATACTGCATTGTAATATTACAGTAATATCGTTCGTTTATTATAGTTTATCGCATTGCAATATTATTGCAACAGCGAAATATTACAATGCATTTTATCGTAGTAACATCTTTCTAAGATATGAATAATATTATGTTTCAATTTTTTTTTATAACTGAATAAATACTAAGTACTAAATGTAAAAAAAATTAGAACTATAGATTGAACATAACTTACAATTAATACAAATAAGTTGTATTGTGTCTTATATTTTATTTGTATCTATTGCAGTTATATTATTAAAATTTTCAATTTTTTTGTTTCTCCAATATTTAATATTCTTCTCCTGTTCTTAATTTTTTTTATTATGAAGTGAAGTCAAATCTGGAGACACTAGTAATGTCTCGGAGTAGGTATACTAGGCCAATACTAGATCACTATGAATTAGTACGTATACGTATACGCGGTATGTATGCGTGTGCGGGGGAGGAGGGAGGGAATCCGAGGTTGGAGAGGAGTAGGTGGGGAGAAGTACGTTGCTAAACTTGGCGTTCAAGAGAAGGGGGTCTGCGTCACTAAGCGAGGAGATCGAACGTCACTGAACGAGGGAACCGCGGAAGAGGCGTAACCAAGACCCGCGGTAGAGGAAAACAGGGCCCACCATATTATTCTCTCTTTCTTCCACCTATTATAAGATACATTTTTCTCCCTTCAACTCGTTGCGGCCCTATACTCACTTATGCTCTCTCTTCCTCCCGTTACAGTCTCATATCTATCACATTATTTGCGCACTCTCTTTCTCCCGTTGCAGTCCTATACCTATTATCTTGCTCATGCTCTCTCGCTTCCTCTTATTGCAGTCCCATACCTACCATATTATTCGTGCCTTCTCTTCTTCTCATATTATATTCTATCGCACTCTCTTCTCTTCTCTTTTCTTCTTGCTCACAATTTTAATAAATAAATAGTATTTGTTTTACGATTTTTTAATGACATAACTTAGCAATGATTTTAATTTAGCAACTAATTATAATAATATTTTTAATAATGTAATACAAATAGCTGAACGTTCCTAATTATAAAACTATTATAAACTATTATTGAGTAGCTATCAAACACTTATTGTACTTCATCGTATAGCTATCATATTATTAATTAATTCTAACTATAGAGAAAGAAGATTTGTTTCCACTCGCGGTAAGGAGAAACAGGAATTTGCAGGTTTCAAAGTTACGTTACAAGCAGATGATGTCACAGAAGGCAGCAAAAAAAATATTTTAGGATTGTGGAGGAAACCCAGAAAGAAATAGAGATTAGAATTATACATACATACGTACATGAAAATGTAAAATGGTGAACACTAATTAGAGAGACTTACAGCGACATTACTGATTCAGCCAGTTAGCTCAATACATACGGTGAAGATTCAGTGGAATGCGAAGCTTCTGAAAATTTGTGGTGGGGATTACTATTTAAAAAAAGAGACATGTAATGATATAAAGGGTGGGCCATCTATTGGTACGTTTTTGAATTTCGTTTAATAATTGGGGTGACCGAATGGCATACTGTAAGGCCAGTAGAGGGAGCCACATGAACGAAATCGTTTTTCATTCTTGACGCGGATACTTTTAGCTTCACAACAAAAAAAAAATTAATAAAAAATATCAATGTATGCTCATTTGATCGCATTTTTAAAAACGTACCAATAGATGGCCCACCCTGTATAATTATGATATATAAGTTTTAGTATTACTTCAGTCGCTCTGGGGATCGTTCCTACTATATAGAGCACTCTACTATATCAGAGTACACTACCCTTGAAAATGTCTCACGCTATGAACTATTACGTTCCAATTCAACAGGATGAGGCGTGCGAGAGACAGTAAGTTTATTCAATTTTTATAAAATTTTGCTTATACCTTTTATACATTATGTATTTTTTTAATTCTATTTACATGTTTCTTTTTCTATAGCGCATCTTCTCATACATTTTGGAATCGTACATACCTCACTACATACCTCATATCTTGATGAGGAGATATGCATTGATATTAACAGTGTATAAGTTCCTGGACACCGGGATCATCGTGGAACCTACGTCTCATGTAGAAATTGCGATCTGTGACAATCGAGGCAACCGCATAATCCTGTGTCATGTTACGCGGAAGGCATTTATCGAGAGACGTGCAGATGTCAAACGATTAATGCAGTCAACTGTCCCATTATTATCATCATCATCATTGATTCAAGATCTGAATGTAGAACTTGTTAAAGTATGTGATACGAAAAACGTAAAATTGTCATTGTATGGTACATGCTTGTACATGAAACCAACGACCGTACTCTTCTTATTTGAGCTCGAGCAATGTGTCGATCATGCGTACTATAAACTAAGTCAATGTATGCACGATGTTAGTAAAAAATTCGAATATATTGTATCATTTTTAAGACAAAATTGTATTATTAATAAACGCGATGCTGCAAACACTTTGCACAAAATTTATGATAATTCTATTGTAGAATGTGAACTAGTCTATGGTTTAAATTATATTGTACATGCTGCATTAAATATTAGATAAATAAATCTGTGTTAAAAAATATATTTTTTTGAAAATTTATCTTTTTCTTAATTTCTTCATCATTTCTTCTTCATTATCTTCGTGATATTAAAATACTTAATAAGAAAGCGTTCGGCTGATCGATTTATACTATTAAAATATTATTAAAATTGTGCTCGTACCAATTCTATTGTAAAATCGCATTATGAAAGTCGTAAAATAAATACGATATTTTTTAAATAAAATCGCGTGCGAGAGAATACATTTCAACAATTTGTGACTATTATACGCCAAAATTGTATTAACAATAAATGTGATGCATTAAGAGATTGCGTGAAGTTTATGATGAAATTTGAATGGAGTTTGAATTAATAATATGCGCTTCAGATAAAATTGTATACACTGCGTTACATTTAAAGTAAGAAATAAAATAATGTTTTGTAAAAAAAAAAATGTATAACATGATATTACTGAATATAAATATATTACTGAATTTTTAAAATTATTTTCAGTCTCCTTTTTTCTTGCTTCTATTCAGATTTAGAATTATATATGATAAGAGGGCGCGCAATTTTTCCTCAAATAAGTTAAATTATTAAAATAAAAATTGAATAATTAGAAATTATAATTCTAATCTCTATTTCTTTCTGGGTTTCTTCCACAATCCTAAAATATTTTTTTTGCTGCCTTCTATGACATCATCTTGTAACGTAACTTTGAAACCTGCAAATTCCTGTTTCTTCTTACCGCGAGTGGAAACAAATTTTCTTTCTCTATAGTTAGAATTAATAAATAATATGATAGCTATATGATGAAGTACAATAAGTGTTCGATAGCTACTCAATAATAGTTTATAATAGTTTTATAATTAGGAACGCTCAGCTATTTGTATTACATTATTAAAAATATTATTATAATTAGTTGCTAAATTAAAATCATTGCTAAGTTATGTCATTAAAAAATCGTAAAACAAATACTATTTATTTATTAAAATTGTGAGCAAGAAGAAAAGAGAAGAGAAGAGAGTGCGATAGAATATAATATGAGAAGAAGAGAGAACACGAATAATATGGTAGGTATGGGACTGCAATAAGTGGAAGCGAGACAGCATCAGCAAGATAATAGATATAGGACTGCAACGGGAGAAAGAGAGTGCGCAAATAATGTGATAGGTATGAAACTGTAACGAGAGGAAGAGAGAGCATAAGTGAGTATAGGCACAGTATATACAGTAGCGCAACTCTCTGTCGGCATCTTTGTTAGTGTTGGCTAAAATGGAGTGCGCATGCGTGAAATAAGTAAGGTACTTAGCATTGCCACGGTTATCACCTAAACTTCTTTCTTTTTTCATCCTTTTTTTACTCTGTCAAAATTTCTCGCAAAACTCACTAGATTTATGGTATTCGCATCGCAATCCAATTCGTTAAAGTGACTAAGTGCTATTGTAGTAACATATTGGAACATATTAGAACATGCGACCCAAATAAACCTAATATTGCAATGAAATAATTTAAACTTTATGAAAATTAATAAAAATAAATTGTAAATATACTGAAAAAGTATAGAAAAATTAGGAAAAATATTAAATTAACTTAAAAATGTATACTTGTATAAAGAAATATTATAATATGTAATTATATATATATGAAAATGTTACGAGAAAGCTGATATAAAAGAAATTTATTTATATACATTCTGTCAAAAAAGTACCGGGAATTGGTCAATAAAACACAAAATAGTTATTATTCATTCAAATTTATTGTATCGCCTTCAAAGTAGGCTCCTTTCGAAATAATACATTTATGCCAACGAATAATCCAATCATCAAAACATTTTTTAAACGCATTTTCCGAAATCGACTTCAGTTCTCGACGCGAATTCTCTTTTATGTCTTCTATCGACTGAAAACGAGTGCCCCGAAGTGGTAATTTGAGTTTTGGAAAGAGAAAAAAGTCAGCCGGAGCCATATCTGGTGAATACGGTGGTTGTTCGATGATATTTGTTGAGTTTTTGGTCAGAAATTCGTTCACAATGATAGCCTTGTGAGATGGTGCATTATCATGGTGCAAAATCCATGAGTTTGTTTTCCACAAATCTGGCCTTTTTCGACGAATTTGCTCTCTCAAACGCCGCATAACGCCCAGATAATATTCTTTATTTACCGTCTGACCTTCTGGCAAAAACTCCGAGTGCACAACACCGCGACAATCAAAGAAAACAGTTAACATCACTTTGACTTTTGATCGACTTTGACGTGGTTTTTTCGGTTTTGGCTCAGTTGGAAGGCGCCATTCCGAAGCTTGTTGACTGGTTTGCATATCAAACTCGTAAACCCATGTCTCATCACCAGTTATAATGCGTTTTATGAATGTGGGGTCGGAATTAACTCGTTCTAACATGTCTTCAGCGACCTTTACGCGATTGAGTTTTTGAAGAAAATTGAGGTCTTTCGGAACTAGTCGAGCGGCAACGCGTTCCATGCCCAAACAATCGCGTAAAATGGTACGAATTGATTCGTGAGACACCGTAAGTTCAGCGGCTATCTCTCTCAAACTGAAATGACGATTTTCAATCACCATTTCCTTCACTTTATCGATGTTAACTTCAGTTGAAGACGTTGATGGCCGACCAGAGCGAGGCAAATCTTTCACCACATCTCGACCGCTTTTCAATGCACTGTACCATTCATATGCACGTGTTTTTGATAAAGTCGATTCACCGTAAGCCTTCTGTAACATCTTCAGCGATTCGGCACACGAAATTCTATTTGCAATACAAAATTTGAGACAAATTCTTTGTTCGATCTTTTCATTCATTGTAAAAATCGCAAAACACACTTGAGATGAACTGATAAAATCGAGCACGATAATCACATTAAATGACAGATGGCACTCCAGCTCCGCGTCAGTATAGAGGACAGTTATGCCAACTTAGCGACAAAGAATTTTGACAATTCCTTTAAGCGGGCTTTTTAAATGATCAATTCCCGGTACTTTTTTGACAGAATGTATATATCCAAAAAATAAGTTTAAAATACAATAAATATAAAGAAATCCTTTTTGCTTGATTTTTTATGTTATTTTTTGTTCACTTTTTCACTTTATCACTTTTTCACAAAGATTAGACCAATCTCTCGAGATTTCTCACATAACATTTCACCAAATAGACAATACACGTAACACTTCCCTCTAAATTTCTACTCTGAACCATGTATGCTTGAAAGACAAAGTGGAACATTGAAACGTTTATTTAAATAGAGAGAAAAAGAGAGAGAACAATAAAAAAGGAGGAAAAGAGACGGGGCCACTCATTTATTTCACGCATGCGCATTTCATTTTGGCCAACATAAAATCAGGAAATTGCGCTACTGTATATGGTATACTGTGGTATAGGGCCGCTACGAGTTGGAAGCAGAAAAGTGCACCTTATAATGGATGGAAGAGAGAAAGAATAATATGGTGGGCCCTGTCTCTTTCTACCGCGGACTCTGGTTGTGCCGCCCTGTTCTGCGATTCCCTCGCTCAATGACGTCGACCCTTCTTTTCCTTGGTCCTCTCGCCTAGTGACGTCAGACCTCCTTTCTCTCGAACATCAAGTTTAGCAACGTACTTCTCCCCACCTTCGGATCCTCTCCCCCCCACATACACACACATACGGCGTATGTATATGCGCACTAACATATAGTGATCTAGAACCGGCCTAGTATACCTACTTTTCGGCGCTAAACTACGCGCAGCGACACTGCCGTGGCTACTTTACGCGAGCCGGCGAGTTGCGTCAGATCGAGATTATCGGATCTCAATAAGGCTGAACCGATCAAATTCTAAGTGTGCTCAATCGATTGTGACCGTTCAAGATATATAATAAAAGTGTTTTTATTTTTTCTCTACATGCTCTACGAGCGAAGAAAATATTGCGATGCAAAATACGAATCTAAAATTTGTATTAAGAAACAATTTTTATTAAGAAACGTCATCATTGTCACCGCTGCTACGGAGAGGGGAAATGTCGTTTTGGAATTTTTGGTGCAAGAGGCTGTTACGTCCTATAGACGTTACGATTCTTTTCTTTCGAAAGATTTAGCCCCAGGGACGACGCCTACGAGATTCGAGTGGAGCGCGCTGATAACGGTCTAATGGATCTAAAAAGAGGGATCGAGCGGACTCCGCGAAACTCGTAAAACGCCAATTAACCAGAAAAGACTAACAATTTTAATGCGGGTCCAAAAAAGTGACAAAAATGCGTAAATGTATCGAAGTCACGCGATAACAAAATCCAAGCCTTGTCGTCAGAATGACAATTTCATCTTAGGAAAACAGGCATCACGTCGCGTTTAAAAAATCGTAAAACACATAGATAACTTTCCACGGTAACGTTATCTAAAGTCGGACTCGTGACTGATAATGGTTGCCCTGCACGTAAAACTACTTGTGGATGATAACCGCCTATTTACCTAACCACATTTTCCGCGAGAATAACAAATTCGTCTGGAGCAATCTTGGCTTTTAGAGAAAAACATAAATCATTTCTTCTAGACATCTCCTTAACGGTGCACTTTAGATCAACAACGATAGGATGATATAAAAATCATAAATCTCGCGAGACATTGCAACTATTGCATCCTAGAAAAAGGGCACTACACCCATTTTTTCGAGATATAAATAGAAGCCCCGCGGAAGCACAGATTGTCAGTCAGTGTACTCAGAATTGTCAGCATAGTCGTCAGACCGCGTCGCGCCAGTTCGCAATACATTTTCCGAATTTATTGGTCGCACATCTCAATACCCGTCATACCCCTTGTGTCATCCAGCACCAATCACTGGACCACCTTCTTGGGGCTCTTTGCGTGGACAGCGGGCCTGCTAGTCGAGTAACATTAGTCCGGGATCCCGTGAATCAAAAAGTAAGTCATTGTTATTCCTTCCGAGCGTACACCCGTCCTCGCCGTAAAAGACATACACACGTCTATATATATACACACACACACACGCATGT
>NW_017306049.1:1479587-1481011 GCF_001594115.1 Trachymyrmex septentrionalis | reverse complement strand
AGCGTACACCCGTCCTCGCCGTAAAAGACATACACACGTCTATATATACACACACACACACACGCATGTACGCACGCACGCACGCACGCACACACGCACACATACAACTTGCAAAAGATAATTATAATATTTTTACTTATCTTCACATAATCACTCTCTCTTAATGCAAATCTAGTAATGTCTGTAAGCATAATTTAAATAAATGTAAATTAATTGTAATTGAAAATCTCTGGCTTTCCATCTTTTTACCCCTCGCTTCATTCTTCCCTCTAATTCCTAAGATCGCACGAGGTCCAGTCTCGAGTCAAAGGGATTAAGTTCCTTGACTCAAAAAGTAGGACCGACGTTCGCACTGTCCCTCAGGAACAGGTGTCATAGCGTCCTTTCGTTGACCCGCATTCCGGGATCGAGTAGGTGCGTACGACTCATAGGTGTTCGCCTGTCTGCGTATACCTGTGAGATTGAGTCTAGCTGTCCTTCCACACCCTCTCATTTCCCCTTCTTATCTCATTAACTTAGTTTTAAGGGTTTGGACGTAATAAGGTAAATGTATGGCGCTGGCAATGTATGATTACATCACACATGGTCAGCGAACATTGCAAGCGCTGCGACGGTTCTGCACATTTTACACATTCTACACTTCGCAGTGATTAGAAGTTGAAATTATTGGCTTAGTTTCCACCGAGCGTTTAAATCAGATCAGAACATAAGAACCAACCAACTACAGTCGAGCATTCCCCTATCGTTCGATTATAACAGGAGGATACTCGACTGTAGTTGATTGCTTTTTACATTCTGATCCGGTTTAAATCCTTGATGGAATCTAGGCTATTGACGTTATTGTTACGATCACGCGATCGCCGAGGAGTTGAATAAGTGCAATTATGGCTAAAGCTATATAATTAGATATCGGAAATTTCCGTCCATCTAGTGGCGAGTAACTCTAGCTAGAATTGTCGATAACTCTAATGTCTAAACTAAGTTTAATTTTTTAGTTTTGCCATCTGTCAATAAAATTCAATATATAAAAGTATACGTTCGCGTCAATAACTTTTTACTGCATCGAAAAAGTCGACATTTGAGCTAAATAAGCGTCATTTGCGCGAAGTGTTAATCTTTTGCTTCAAATGGAAGAAAACTGCAGCTAAAGCTCATCGAATGTAGAAGTTTATAGTGTTCTTTCCGATAAAACATGCAAAGAATCGACGCTTTAAAAGTGGTGATTTTGATGTGGAGAACAAAGAGCGTTCTGGACTAAGAACATTTGAAGACAAAGAATTGCAGGCATTGGTAGATGAAGATCCATGTTAAATGCAAAAACAACTTGCAGAAGCATTAAATTGTGCTCAATCTGTTATTTCCGATCGTTTGAAAGCCTTGGGAATGGTCTGCAAGAAAGGAAAATAAGTCCCATATGAACTGGA
>NW_017306049.1:1473981-1479487 GCF_001594115.1 Trachymyrmex septentrionalis | reverse complement strand
TGAAAGCCTTGGGAATGGTCTGCAAGAAAGGAAAATAAGTCCCATATGGGGCCAAGAGAAAGGCGAAAAATCATCTGCGAAATTCTGTTTGCTAGGCAACAAAGAAAGGGGTTTTTGCACCGAATTGTGACTGGCGATGAAAAGTGGATCTATTTCGATAACTCCAAACGCCGAAAAACCATGTGCGATCCAGATCAATCATCGACATCAACGCCAAAGCGGAATATCCACGGAAAGAAGGTAATGCTCTATATTTAATGGAATCAGAAGGGTGTAGTGTACCATGAGCTGTTTAAATCTGGTCAAACAGTTATAGGGGATCTCTACCGAGAACAAATTATCCGTTTGAGCCGAGCATTACACGGAAAACGACCAGAATATGAAACGAGACAGCATAAAGTGATTTTGCTTCATGATAACGCTCGGCCTCTCGTTACAAAACTTGTCAAGGAAACGTTAGAAGCACTTTGCTGGAAAGTGCTACCTCATGCGGCTTATTCACCAGACTGTGCCCTTTCTGACTATCACTTGCTTTGATCGATGGCACACGCACTTGCAGAGGACACAACATTCCAATTCTTATAAAGACGTCGAAAAATGTCTCTTAGTGGATAGCCTCCAAAGATAAGACATTTTTTCGCCGCAGAATTTGCTTACTGCCCGAAAGATAGAAAAAAGTCATCGCTAACGATGGACAATATTTTGATTAAGTTACTTTTTCATTCCGTTTTTTAAATAAAACCATACTTTTTACAAAAAAAAACGGACGGAACTTTCCGATTGACCTAATATACCATCTGATCAAATTTGACCCGGACTGGTCCATTTAAACCGCGCGCGTAAATTGAATCGGTAAAAATTTTTTTTTTCTAGATTGGTACAACCTTCTCTGACATTCGTGTGAAATTTGAGCGGGATACGTCAGTTAGTGTGTGTTTGGCAGCCATTTGTTTACGATGCAAAAAGTTTCTCTGGTGATTTTTACTATGAAAAAAAAATTGAACAACGAGTTTGCTTGAAATTTTGTGTTTCCAATGGAATTACGGCTACGGAATCATTGAAAATGTTGCAGAAGTGTTTTGGGGAGTCTACTCTATCGAGAACGCAAGTATTTGAGTGGCATAAAGCATTCAGTGAGGGTCGTGAGGTCGTAGAAAACTTGTCTCATGCGAGTCGTCCATCCACCTCTGTTAACGACGATAACATGGAAAAAGTGAAGGAAATTGTGCTTGAAAATCGTCGTGTTGGCATTAGAGAGATAGCAGAAGCTCTCAACATCTCTTATGGATCGACTCAACACATTTGTGGGCAGACAATTCATGGATTTTTCACCACGATAATGCGCCGTCACATTCCAGCCTGATTGTGACTGAATTTTTGGCCAAACACGAAATAAAAGTCATCGCTCAGCCATCGTATTCGCCAGATTTGGCTCCCTGTGACTTTTTTCTGTTTCCGAAACTCAAATATCCGCTCCGGGGAACGTGCCATGAATCGATTGAGGCATAAAAAGAAATTCGCTGAAGGAACTAAAGGCCATCCCGGCCGAGACCTATAAGAAGTGTATGGAAAATTGGATTAATCGTTGGCATGCTTGTATTGGCTCAGAAGGAGGCTATTTTGAAGGCAATTGTAAAGATTTGTATTAAAATACATAAAATTGTTGTTTTTATTAACCAGTCCGGGTCACATTTGATCAGATGGTATAATATTAGGTTCCGGGTACCTCAAATATTAATAAAAGTATTTTTAGTCGATGTATTTCCGCGTAATTAAATATATAGTTTATCCAAATAATATCGAGATTATCATTGAGGAACTGACCACATTTGTGCGGTATCCTTAATCGGGTATAATAACAGTGATGAAAATACATTCAATCAATGCGTTTTCGCATAAAAATAAATAAAAGCTTGACAAAAAAAGTGTTGCTCTGCCTTATGAACTGTGATTAGTCATTGAAGTCGATGACTATTCAAGTTAAGAAGTTGGTCACAGTGACAAAATATTGCGATACAAGCATACACTGCAGATTCTGCAGTAAAATTTTCATTTCTCTTCTTTAGATCTACCGGAATAGCTGTTCGTATTGTTTCCGCATTTGCAAGTTCTGCTCAATGGGATATATGAAAATGAATTCCTGCGGATCGGAAATTACATATACATACAGGGACATTGCCGACTGTATTTTGTGTACTCATATTAATTTTGATTTGCATTTTTGCTTTTCTGTATTATACATATATATACGACATTTAAGTTCTGATCATATTGATTGTATTTATCTGGAGACTTAATTAATTACTTTTAAGATTATGTTCAAATTTCTACCCGAGTGCTATCCAGGTATCATTTTATTTTTGTTATTTACCAAATGTTAAACAAGGATGACATAGCACCCGAAAAACACCCAGATGGGAATCCTTGCACGCCTCAGCATGTTGATTACGGCCCTGTGCACAATAGAAGGAATAAGGGATTAAGAATAAAGAATAAACGATTTTCAACCTATCAGAAACCGTGTATTCTGATGTATCCGATAGGTTGAAATTGTTTATTCTTTACTTGAAATACGAAGCGCCTTACCGTCCTGAGTGTTAAGATGTTGAACTACTATATAATATACATTCATTTAAATTGAATTAATTTTTTAGAAATAAATTGCGAGCCGATGAAATTATCGGATTCACACAATCAATCTGATAATCCCCCCAAAATTTCCCAAATCTTAAAAAACTGTAATAAACTTATTGCATTTTAATATCCGATAATTTCATCGGCTCGCAATTTTATGGGATAATCATTTTCTAAAAGGTGTTAGAAATATTCAAATTCTTTTCATGATACTTCGATTGTGATAATAGTACTGCTCTATCTACAACGCTCATTAGAACACTCTTTTTTGTGAAAGCGAGTAGAGAGATAAAAAACTGAGATATCTTCCAGAAAAAGTTGGTTCATGGTACATATTAAATTCTATTGTGCCATTAATATTAAGGATTGTGACATTCAGAAAATTTAACCTATCTCCTCCAAATTTATCGATAAGATTTTGAGATACCGTAGTAGCAATGTCATCCACATATCTAAAAAAAAAAAAGGATAGCTTAATTCCAAATCTTTCCAACAAATTTATCTCAAGATTGCATAACTAAATCTGCACTGATAGGAGAAAGCGGCGAATTCAAGGGTGTTCCAAAATTCTGTCTATAAATCTTGTCATCAAAGGCAAAAAAAAGTTGATTCCAGCACTAATTTTAATGCAATTACAAATTCTTCTTTGGGGGTGCTGCAATTTCGTGAAATAAATTGCCATCTATCAGAGGTAGATAAATATATAGTTTATAGATTTTTGGAAATCCATAAACTGAAGGTTCCGTTAAGGATGATTATTTCATCGATTGGCAGCTCACTATATGCATTAGCAAACTTTTTACATCATATTCTACATGAAAATATTTCAAAACCGCCTAGCCACATTGAAAATAGCTAGTACAAAAACTCAATGACTTTAAACTTGACAATAATTATTCGCTAAAATTTCTTTAGATGTAATATCTTTGTTTACAAACATACTATTAGATCAAATGTTAAAGAGTGTCTCTGATAGATGGCAATTTATTTCACGAAATTGCAGCACCCCCCAAAGAAAAATTTGGCCAACGGCAATACCCCATCACTGCAGTGAAATTGAAGAGTTTAGTTGCATTCTTGGATCTTTTTTTTAATAATTTGTAATGTTTCTTGACATCGCTGAAGGTGGCTCGAACTGAGCTGAAAAGTCCGATTTCATCGTTTTAGTTGTAAGAACTTTTCAATATGTAACGTATAACGCCTGAATAACTGCGTCTTATTGTTTGCTCTCAATCGCTTGTTTTTTGTTTGATACTTATCTGGCTAATTGTGTTTGCTGTTTAGTAGAATTGACTACTTATGGTTGACAGTTAAACATCGATTCGGCTTAATCGAGTTGGAGAACTGGGGCTCTTTGCATATAATACTAAGTATCCAATCAAATTAATAGTAATTCCAATTTTTTTTCAAGAATATTCTTATTAAAGGTTTTCTTATTCCAACCTAAGTAATGGCAACTTCAACTCTCTGTCAAAAATTATTATTCTTCGAAAAAAATTAATATATTAAATAAAAATTTAAAACTCAGATGCTACAATCTTAATTAATAAAATTAAATTCTATTAAATTAAAAAGTAAAACATAAATAGTCTTATCTCTTGTTATTTACTTACATAATTCTAATAATATGTATCGTTCGTATAAAAGATATGATATCAACAATCGGCACAAATTAAATTCCATGTAATTCGGATACCATTAAATAAATAATATTAACTTTAATGATATGTATCATTCTTATAAAAGATTTGATATTAAGAACTAACGTCAAGTTAAATCTCATTTCTTTATACCATACTAAATTAAATAAATAATGAATATTAATCTAATGATATGTATCATTTGTATAAAAGATTTAATATCAACTGTGGCGCCAAGTTAAATTCTACTATCAAAATAAAAAGTAAAACCCAAGTGATACTATCTTTATTATTATTTATTTAATCCAAATGGTACTATCTGTAATTTTTATGTAATGAAATCTAAGTATACGTATATCTTATTGAAGGATCTTCCTATTCCAATCCAAATGGTTTAAATTCCTTTTAAATGAAATTATTATATCACAATTCATTCAAAGACATTTTCTCTTTTAATTAAAGTGGTTATTTAATTCTCCTTCAAAATATTATACAAAACATTATCACAAAATTGCACTTACCTTGCTCAATTTAAGTGTTATCACAAAAAATTAAAGAGTTAACCGTATAAAACGAAAAAATTTAATTTAAATAAAAGATTTTTTATGTAAAAACACTTGGCGCTGCTAAATCTCGATATAATAACATAGTAGTAAAATATGAATGTAATATTTAGAAAAATAAAAATGAAATACTTAGAAAATGTAATATTTAGAAAAATAACATAAATAAGCATATTAATAGGAAATAAGAAGCACATTAATAGGAAAAATTATAGAATAATATTAAAAAATATGAATATTTTGAGAAATAAGAAAAATAAGAAGCATTCCTAATGAAAGTATCTAGCGTGTGTATATGTATATGTGATTGAGTTATAAAGTGTAAATTTTTTTTTTATGAATCGCGTTGTGAATACTGTTAAGTTTAAGTCTAAGAAAAAATTTTGATTTGTAAAACATGTGTCATGAAAGAGAAATAAATAGTAAACTTTATTTTTATTCAGTGTAAAATTCAGATTAAATTTATTATTCCTTTTATTATTACTTTTAAATTATAATTACCTTTTATTATTTATTTTTATTTATTACTATTTTAATTTTAAATTGTTTTTATGGTTTTTCTTACTCGATCTAGCAGCGCCAAATGTTTTTACATGAAAAATTTTTCTATTTAAATTAAATTTTTTCGTTTTATACGGTTAATTCTTTAATTTTTTGTGATAATACAAT
>NW_017306049.1:1466640-1473881 GCF_001594115.1 Trachymyrmex septentrionalis | reverse complement strand
TGTGAATCTTCCACGTGTCATAATTATCGCGATTTAACGGTTCCAATCGCGACACGTGTGTGGGATTCATGGCACTGACGGATTTTACTGTTTCACGTAACGACGATGGAAGTTGCTCGCGGCGTTACTCAGCGTGTTCGCTCTGGGCCCATAACCTGTTAAGGTTGCGCAATGGGTTGGGAATCAACAACGAAAGAAATAACACGCTGAGATACCGAAAATACAAGAAGCGTAAAGAGAAAACGACCGACGCGTACGAATGTCGCCAACGCTCTGAAAAGACAAAAAAAGGAGCTCTGAAAAGACAAAAAGGGAGCGTGGCCGCTGTGTTAAATTGCCGGCGCGAGAGGGCGCTGTAGAACACGGATCGGTTCGCGGTAGAGAAACTGATTATTTCCAACACATTTGAATTGGAATAGGAAAATCCTTCAATAAGATATATGTATACTCAGATTTCATTGCATAAAAATTAAAGATAGTACTATTTGGATTAAGTAAATAATAATAAAGATAGTATCACTTGGGTTTTATTTTTTATTTTGATAGTAGAATTTAACTTGGCAACACAGTTGTTGATATCAAATCTTTTATACAAATGATACATATCATTAGATTAATATTCATTATTTATTAAATTTGGCATGGTATAAAGAAATGGGATTTAACTTGTAGTTCTTATAAAATCTTTTATAGAAATGATACATATCATTAAAGTTAATATTATTTATTTAATTTGGTATCCGAATTACATGGAATTTAATTTGCGCGAATTGTTAATATCAAATCTTTTATACGAACAATATACCATATATCATTAAAGTTCACTAAATAACAAGAGATATTTATGTTTTACTTTTTAATTTGATAGAATTTAATTTAATTAGTTAAGATTGTAACATCTGAGTTTTAAATTTTTATTTAATACATTAATTTTTTTCGAAGAGTAATAATTTTTGACAGAGAGAGAGAGAGAGAGAGAGAGAATTAAAGTTGCAATTATAAAAACTAATCTCGTTAAGATTGTTTAATGGAGAAAACTGACTTAGTATTAGGGCCGGTTTTATCGACTGGATTAAGCCGAATCGTTGATTAACTGTCAATCATAAATAGTCAATTCTACTAAACAGCAAACACAATTAGTCAGTTCCACGGCCAATTGGCGTTGGTGAAGCAGGCCCAAATAATTCTTCACAAAAAGCATGCATGCTTAGCGCTTTTTTATCTTTTTTGTTAAAAAGGTAAGTTTATATAAATAACAAAAACAGTACCATTTGTGTTTTACTTTTTAATTTGATAGGACTTAACTTGATTAGTTAAGATTGTAACATCTGGGTTTTAATTTTTTATTTGATACATTAATTTTTTTTGAAGAGTAATAATTTTTGACAGAGTGAGAGAGAGAGAGAGAGAGAGAGAGAGAGAGAAAGAGAATTAAAGTTGCCATTATAAAAACTAATCTCGTTAAGCTCGTTTAAATTTAGAAAATTGTCTCCTACAAGTGCATGATTAATCAACATGCTCAGGCGTATTCGAATTCCCACCTGTTCTCTGGGTGTTATGTCATTCTTGTTTAACATTCAGTAAATAACAAGAATGAAATGGTACCAGGGCCTATATTCTGTAACTGTTTTACACATTTACCGACAGTTGTCGGTGTTATTGCGCACAATACATACTCCTTCTTATAAAACTTCTGAACATTTTCTCCTTATGAAAAGCGTATCCCTTTCGTGGCGGAGCCACATACTTATTTATTGAATTGTAATATTGCAACAATATATTGCAATTTTCTACAAAATCAAAATAACAATATTTTGCAATATTGTAGCAATATTTCCAATAAAATATTATAATTTCTATAGTGCAGTAGTATCGTTGCAATTTTTGTAATATTGTGCATTATTGAAATTTTGCTGCAATATTACTCATATAGCACCGCAAATTTTCAGAAATATTTTAGAAATATTTCGACTAAAAAGTGAAACATTTCATAAAAGTTACGAAATATATCTGCAATGTTTTTAAGACGATTCTGGAATAGCAAAATGTCCGCGATTCTTGCACATGAAACCTTGTTGAAAGGTTACAAAACGTTACAAAAAGTATTGCAATATTGCTGCTATATTTCGTGCTGAAAGGGTAAGTACGTGGCCCAGTCACAAGAGAGACATTCTATTCGAAAACATCTAGCACTCCTATAACAAGGAATACGCAAATCGAGTTGGCATGTCTCCCGAAGATACCCAACCTTTTTGCAAGTGCTTCCCAGGCTCCTGAATATTTTTTATCATGACTTTATCATTTTTTAGAATGCAATATTGAGCAATAATACTTTAGCAATTAATAAAACTGGATTAATTATAATAATATATCATAATGTTGCAGCAATATTACAGAAATATCGCAGAAACAAACTGTGATAAATTTTTTGCGTTTATTATTGTAGCGATATTTGTACTATGTAATATTACTGTAATATTAATACAGTGTATAGAAATACTATCGCAATATTGCAAAATATTAGCATAATATGTAGAAATATTGCCTAATGTTACAGAAATATTATAAAATATCGCAGAAATATTTCTATGATAAATTTGATGCGGACATTTAATATTGCAGCGGTATTTATACAATATTACTGACATATTACTGTGCAATATTACAGCAAATTTGTAATATCACTGCAAGATTATTACTATATTACACGCTGTGTGAATAGAAACAAACGCTAACTGATAACATATTAGGAAAAAAGCAAACAATTTTTTACACTTCAATCATACGTTATCAATTTTAAAACCGCGGGAAATTGGCCATGCTTACGTTTTCTTCATGCAGTGATGCGCTATCATGGAAATTATTCCCACACGGAAATGTTTATGCGTAAGCTGACAACACAGTTTCAACTACTTTCACATTGTATCGTCAATACAATGACAACGCATGCACACGAACATTTCCGTGCAAGAGTAATTCCCACGACAGTGCACTATTAACTTTATGTTTATCTAATAAATTACAAATTAATGACGGTTTCAAGCGGTAACAAATAAAAACTATTTTTGTGTTATCATCTCTTGGACTAAGATTTTCAATACATTAAGTGTCTTATTCTTTGAAAATGAGCAACAAATTATTAAATTACTTGTTAATTTAATTTGTGATATTATTATACATAACATAGTTCGATTACGTTTATAACAATAAATCCGAGAAACCAATTCGGCGGGCAATTCAAAAAACTACAAACATGGTATGGATTCAAACATGATTATTTAAAGCACTTATGATCCAGTTTCGACTGGCGTAGGTTTCGCTTCTTGCTTAATGAAAATAATGTTGCCCCTCAGGTCTATTCTGTAACTCTTAAAGCAACTTTTGTTGTCATTATGATGCTGTTACGCAGCTTTTCCATGATAAAATCTAACTAGAAATTTATTCAGTAATTTTAGCAGATCCTACTATTGACCTGATTTCATTATCAGGTTCTGGTAAGTTAAATTCCCGATATTGGGACTCAGATCAGTTATATTGTAACGCAGCATAGTAGTCAGATCTTCATTCGGATCTAGCCTCATCAGATCTATATCAGATTCATTATAAAAATCCTTATTTGGACCGTTTCAATGGAATTAATTAGAATATTAAGAATGTGTGGCGGCATTAACAAGGATTTAATTATGAATCCGATATAAACCTGATGAAACTATCTGGATGAGAATCTGAATCACTATTGTGTTACATGACTGATTGGCTCTCGATTAACTTACCGTATTAGGATCTCCTAAAATCACTGGACAAATTTCTAGTTGGGTTGTTCAAATGCTGTTAATTTAGCATCACATTCCAAAAGAAGCCAAAAAACATCAGAAACCCACTCTGAAGGAACTTTATAATTTCCAGAAGATTCTTCGAATCGATTTGTATAGCCGGTCACAGAAAGGTTGCAGCACCTTTTTTTCGGATCTATAAATAAGAACCAATCTCTCAATGAGCAAGTATTCCAAAACCCATCGAAAAAAAAGTTTGCAACCTTTTTGTGACTAGCTATATGCCTCCTTATAAAACTTATAGTTTTCTTCTTACGAATAGCACGTCCACTTCATGGCGTGGCTGCGTACTAGAAATAAGTGAGCATGTCGCGAGTAACTCACATATAATTTTTTTAATTATTTTAACTCTAGAAAGGACAACCATACTCAAACCTGACAAAGATTTGTACCTTATTCAGAATTATCTTAGGCCAACCAAATCAGGTTCTTATAGCATATAAAGTGTTTAGTTACGAACTAAGCGCATTTTCATGTATAACGTTACTAGTAGATGGCGCGTTGCATTTCTAGTTCTATATCTAAATTGGTAACAGTACGGCATGATCACAGACTTCTATATATACTACTAGACTGCTAACTCCTTAGAACAAGCTTGTGAAATGGATCCCGAAATTATATAGTAGTAGTATTCTGCGCTGCATCACGAATATACCCAAAGGAATGCAGTATGGCTGTTTTGTATCAACTGTTCATATGCTAAATGTATAACCTTATGAAAGTCGTGTGATCTCATAGCGAAAAATTTAATTTCTTTTGGAAGAGAAAGAGTTCAACGGTTAATACTATTAAATAGGTTTATCTGTCAAAATAGCGTGCTGATGTGTGCGCATGTGCAGATATACATCACGTGGTCACGCGGAGCGATTCTCGACGCATGCGTATAATGTTACATCAAAATTGAGGGCCACTTTCAAACAAGTTAGCAGTCTAGTAATATATATATAGAACCTTGTGGGCATAATCGGTGTGCCTTTAGATACAAATGTAAGCAACGGAAGAGGCGAGTCAGCATGAGTTTGTACGGCATAAAGAAAATACACGCACAGTAACAGTTTAAAACTGAGTTCTAATTATTTCTGGAGTGTACTTTATTTGCGACATCTACAATCCCACGAACGGCCAAACATAAGGTAATTTTAATTCTATAAAGATCAATCATACTCAAATCTGTGTGTGTGTGTGTGTGCGTGCGTGCGTGCGTGCGTGCGTGCGTGCGTGCGTGCGTGCGTGCGTGCGTGCGTGCGTGCGTGTGTGTGTGTGTGTGTGTGTGTGTGTGTGTGTGTGTGACGAGAATCTTCTTAAGTATACCTTATTCAGGATTACCTTACGTCAACTAAACTAAGTCCTTATAACATTAAAGTAAATCTGACAGCAAATTCTAATCGGGAAAAATTGCGTAGCGGCGTTATAATGATAATGAAATTTGCATTAAGAATTACAGAATATGTCTGCTGATCATAATAAGATTCATCTTTAATTTTAAAGAAAAAATGTAAAAACCAAAATTCGAAAAAATTAAAAATCAAGAAATGAGAAAGCAAAGTAAGAAACAAAAGGAATCTAAAAATAAAATAACGCGTGCAATTCCATGCGATGCATTCTGATAATACTACTGTTGACATTACTATAATTTTCAAAACTTAACAAAACTTCTTTTGACTCTCTTTTTCAAAAATCTTAAAGTCTGAACTTTTTAATGGAAAGGATTTAAAAGGATAAACATTTTCACACATCGAACGTTCTTTTATTTCTAAATAACGAAAAATAATTTTTTTGAAAATTGACCTTTTTCGAACTTTGCCTCAAATAACATTTTAATTAATGTAATTTTCGGTTTGCGCAAAAAATTTTCTTTCTTTTATGCCTTTTTAAACGGTATATTATAATATGGGGTATTCCATTTGAAATTTTTATGTTAGATTCCTCCGTGGCACTCCTTGGGGGGAAGACAACCCCAACCTCTTTAATAGAATAGCCTCTCAAAATAATCGAACATGTATTACGCGGTTTTTTTTAATAATTTTGAACCGTTTCAGAAATATAGAGAGTGGGGACAGACTTTATATAGGCGCCCTGTATTACCTGAGATAATTGCTGGGTATTTTCAGCTTCTTGACACACGAAAGTCACAAAGTCCGAAAGAGTGTCATGTCCGTTCTCAGGATACTTTACTACCCCTGTAGATCCAGTGTGTTCCGGCTGATAGTAAGCGAGTCCAGGCATACTTTGACCGGAACCACCAGTTAATCCTTCGTGAGGCGAATGCAATCCTGAAACATATTTTCCAATAATCATCTAGTCTGATTAATGATATCAATGTCACGTTAAACCACCCCCTTAACTTAACTCTTGTTCTTTCCTTACCTTCGCGAAAATAAGATTATTTTACTTAACTTTTCACTTAACTTCTTTCTCTCTTCTTTGTCTCTTTGTCAAAATTAGATGAAATATTTACATTACCGCAATTTAATTATATCTTATCTTAAAATAACGTATAATATTCGATTACTTTTCCAATATAAGTAAAATGATATTTTTTTTTAATTAGGAGCCATTAATCTTTATCTAATCTTAATCTAATCTTTATCTATCGTCAAAACACAAAATTATTTTGTTTATAAATTATTCAAATTTATTTGACGCAAATTTATTTTATTTGGAATATTATCACGTTTATTATTTTAAAAATATTATTTTCATTGATGTTAATATGTAATTAAGCAATTAGTAATAATGTTTGCTGTACAAATTATTTGTGTTCAAATAATTGATTATACTTAATGCAAGTATATTAACCTTTTTATCTTGATAAACTGCAAACAATTATCATATCAATTCACGAAATTGACATAAATAGCATATACATACATAGAAACAGAAAAAAATCGTAGATATCATTGAGCTAATAAAAGTAAAATAATAAATTAAATCTTTCCCCATTTTTTTCTTTAAATGGCTCTATCATTCCCAATTTCTTTATCTAATCATAGCCCAATTTAATTAATACATACTTAAATATATAAATAGGTAGATACATAGATAGTTAAATAAGGATAAAAAAGTCGTTGTTACAATGAGTTTGTTAAGAGGGTGGTTTTAATGACGCATACAGATCAAATTCTGATGCTTGTCATTAATAAAAATTTTATTCCGAAACTGTCGCAACTTCTTTCAATCACAAATTTTTCGAATAACTTTTATGGAAAAATTTTACGAAGAGTATTTATTAATGCTATTTTTAACTCTAAACATTTAGAATATTTTGAATTAAATTAGAGGAAATTTATACAATTCTCACATTGATCAACTTAATTAAATATATTAAATTTTCTTTAGATCTTAGAAATTCAGAGATTTAGTTGAAGAATTTATAAATGAAAGAAAGTACGATAATTTCTTGGAATA
>NW_017306049.1:1458257-1466540 GCF_001594115.1 Trachymyrmex septentrionalis | reverse complement strand
ATATATATATATATATATATATGACGTACATACATACACATATACATATGCATTGGATGATGCATTCCAAGCGTGAGACCGAATGGATGAAATATACGTTTATGAAAATACATGTGTAATATAATGTAGACAAAATATATTGCATAAACGATATTTATAATTATTGTTATGGCTTTATTCCCGTCGCGACGCTTTATATCGAGACGCTCGATACCGTCATATTTTATGCAAAATAATATATACACACACAAGTCTTATTTAGAAAACTAAATATTAAATATTAAATCATCAATTAGATCTCTTAATCGCATTACAACAATCATGTGCTATTAATTTATTATATACAAGAAGAGATAAGATTTTAATGCCATATTTCAATAATTCTTTTATATACATGTACATTATACGTACACAATACACACACGCACGCACGCACGCACGCACGCACGCACGCACGCACGCACGCACGCATACACACATGATGTAAGAATATAAAACGTTTCGTCCTATAAGCGCATAATATTATTCAATAATATTTTAAGCACATTTTTTTAAATATTAAATATAACGTTTCAATAATATTTTATTAAAATTATATAATATTAAATAATATTTCTAAGATATTAATGGATGGTTATGTGTCCACTCCTGATAATATTATATGATTGTTATTAAAAGTAATATTATTTAATTTTATTTTAATATTGTATAAACATTAAAAAATATTATAATTTACTTTCATTTGTAAAACTGTTACTTCAATTCACTTTAAGATTACGTTTAAAGACTGAAAATGATTTTGGCGCGCAGTTGTAGAACCGGTCATGTACATGAAATCACATCGAAATTTACTTAAGCATTAAGATGCAGCATAGATCGATAACATCTTTTTGTTTTGTGAATTTAAATTACACTTATATAAAAATAAATAATATTAATATTTTAATATTTCAGAGACATTAAATATCAAGGATATTATGTAGAATGGACATGTAACATATATAAACTATTTTCAAAATATTGAAAAATATTGTATAATATTTTTGAAATATCATAATAATATTATTTTAATTTTTTTAAATAATATTACACATTCTAGGAATATTTTGCGCTTACAGAATCGTTGCGCATGATGACGGTCGAATTCAAAGTAGCCAATCAAAATTTATTATTAAATGTAGCGCGATCTGCGCGATATGGTATTGTGGCAACATATAACTTAACTCAATCTGTCGTAGATCATAGGAGCAACCATATTGCTTTTGTATTTGCTACAACTCTCTGATTGGTCAACACTTTGGCATCTTGGCATCTTGGAAGCGAAATGCCTTATATTCTTACATGATGTACATTCACACATACACACAAACACACACAAGTGTGTGTGTGTGTATGTGTGTATGTAAGTGCGCGCGCGCGTATGTGTGTGTGTGTAGTAAGTATATATTGTGTAGTTATAATATAAACTTTTTGATGGCGCAAGTAATTTATTTTGTGCACGGCATAAATAATACGTGTACGCATAATACATGATAAAAGTATATACATGTACATATGTAAGTGTGTGTAAATGGACACACCAGGTGCAACAATATAGTGCAAACATTAAACAAACAACGACTAAACAACATCAAAAACATCAAATTAACAACATCAACATCAATACAATAATTAGATTATATATAGATATATTAACAACACTAACATCGCAACAATAATAATGTAGATAGTATCATACGGAAAGGGCATAAACTTTTAATCAATATATTCGACGCGAATTGAATGTTGATCAATCAGGTAAGTCAATACAGTTAATCCAAACAGCATACGACATATTTAGAGCATTGACCATGTAACAGTGAGTAATATAAAAATAATATTGAGTATGTGGAAAATATATGAAATTAAATTATGTGCGTGTTTAAAAAGCAATCTTGATCGCGGCTCGATCGATTGTTATATCTATTTTAGACTCGGAAATGTAATTGACAACCATAAAATAAGTCACTTGTAAATTAAAAGTGATAGAATAAAATTTGTATCTGAAAGGCAGTCTTTATTATTAAATATATTAATGTAAAATAGAAATTATTAAATTAGAGACACTAATTCCACTGCATTATTTTCCAATTTTTATATTTCATATTAGGTACAATTAATATAAATGTTATGTAATGTAAAATATTATTTAAAAAAAAACATTTGAAGAAAGTAACAAACCTGATTATTAAATTTTGTCACCGTCCATGTCATTTACTTCTACATTATCAATTAAAGTTTACGATATATAACGTTATTTCAATCATCTAATTAAATAAAAATAAATCTAAGTAAAAGGCATATAAGAGTCAAAAATCAATAAAACTTGAATAAAAACATATAACTATAATACAGATTCTTGACATGATTCCTCTAAAAATCTTGATGGTATATAACATATAAAATATCTCATAATAATAAAATATCTCGATGATCTAAGCAAACAATGGGTGCGTTCAAGTTGACAAAGCGGGTAGCCTACTCGCCGAGAATGAACATAATTAGTTGCTACTTATAGATCCAACCAATTATATACAATCGCTCGGTAAGCATGCCTAGCCGCTTTGCTGTCTTGAACTCGCCCAATAATTACATGTTTCGGCTTCTTGATCGCCATCTTCAGATTTACTATAATAGCAGTCGCAATCAGTAGAATAAAACGATAATACCAAGATAAGTTAACGATCTCCGATGGATTGTACGTTGACAGACAGAAATTATTCCCAGTTGATCGACTAAATGTTAAAATTTCAATGAATCTATGAATAATATGACAAAATTGAAAACAATCCAAACTATTTTTTATTTATATAAATATTAATCAAAATAAAACTCACCGGAGAAGTTACAAAATATGATAATGTTAAAACATGTGTCCAGTGATGGTTATTAACATTTTTTAATGTAAAAAGAGTATAATTTAATAAACGAGATGGTCAGATTAACACATGTAAATGTTACAAAAGATAAACGACGACTAAACGAAGACTCGCAAAATATACGCAGTACCGGTAATGCAAAGTCATATACTGTTTATTATTAAAATATGATTTATGAAGATCTATAGTCCGTCTGTAGATTTAAACTTTTCCTGTTTTCTAATATTAATCATTTCATAAATTAAACGTTTACTGTAACACGGTTCTTTATCCATAATTAAAATGTTATCTCAATCAAATTCATGTTTGAATTATAGTCTATGTTCGGTTATTATCGAAAGATTGGAAGTTTTCCAATTTATATTTAACGGTTACGATGTTCTGTAATTCTCGTCTTAAGTTGTCTTCCTGTTTGACCAACATAAGACGTATCACAATCTCTACAATTGATTTTGTATACCGTATTATTTTTATTAAATTGTGGGCACGGATCTTTTTGAGTTTTAATAAATCTTTTAATTTATTTGTGCTGTAAAAAGAAACTTTTGTGTCCTTATTATTGAATCTATTAAATTTTTCCGTGATTGATGATACGGATGTACCGTAAACCAAACTGTTCGTACCATTGAATTATCAATATTAGATGATTCCTGTAAGCCTATTTTTTTCTTCTTTAAATGGTGAATCCTATCATTAATCATACCAAAAATAAAATCTAGTGGATAGTCGTTCTCGAGCAGAATCATTATTACCGATTTTAGATTATTTATGTGATATTTTGCATATCAAAACTTTATCCATCAATCCTATAATAGTGCCTCTTTTTTGCGACGTCAAGTGATTAGAGAAATAATTAAGATATCTGCTAGAATAGCTTTGTTTATGATATCAATCAAACTCCAAAGAATTATCATTCTTTTTGATGGTAATATCTAAAAATTATCTCCGATTTCTATTGTATGTTATAATCTTGGATGGAAGGAATTAAAACAATCTAAAATAAGTTCTATTTTAGTAACAGGAACCGCAGTACATATAACATCGACGTAGCGATAATAATTTCTCATATTATTCACAGATTTATTGAAATTTTAACATTCAGTTGATCAACTGATTCGGAACAATTTCTGTCTGACAACGTAACAATTCATCAGAGATTAATTTAACTTATCGTTACTTGGTATTATCGTTTCCCTCATCTACTGCGGATTGCGACTGCAGTTATAGTAAATCTGAAGATGGCTCGATCACGAAGCAGAAACATGTAATTATTGTTTGCTTAGATCATCGAGATATTTTATTGTTCTGAGATATTTTATATGTTATACTATCAAGATTTTTTGAGAAAGGATATCAAGAATCTGTATTATTAAGTTATATGTTTTTTATTCAAGTATTATTGATTTTTTACTCTTACATGCTTTTTATTTAGATTTATTTTTATTTGATAACAAGAGTCTTTATATAATTTTATGTTTGATCTATAATTGAATCCATTCTGATTAATTCTGAATTTTAATTCCACATATTAATTTAATTTTGAATATATTAACTAATATTATACTATAATATCAAACTAAAAATTATAAAACTTTTCTTTTGATCGCCGAGCCGCGTCGAAACTGTATCGTCGAATATGTTACGTGAATTGGTGAATATAACGGGACATTAAACAAAGACAAGAACAAAAACAGAAAAGAACAAATTAACAGACAAAACAAATCACCAGATAGACAGACGAACAAACAGCAACAATTAGCTTGCTAGATAGACCATACTATGCATTTAGCAAGAAAGGCCATTCATCTGTTTATCCATCCGTTTTCAACCATTATATGTGCCTTTGCTATATAATACAGATGATGCTTCTAAACGTGTTCAGAAAAAATTTTAGCTAGAAGATGTGAAGACAAAATAATTATTTTTAATTTAAAAAAATAGCATATTTACTCGAAGAAGGTAGCTGTTAACAGGCAGATGAATCACGGATAGGCTAAGAACTTCACAAAGGAACCCAAGAAGAATAAAAATGTTGAGAAACAGCTGAAAAAAAACATTTTTCCATAACGTTGAATAACGGTTACAAGTGTCCATGTAGGAAACATTTTTACAACTTTTCACACATAGCAAGAACAGAGAAGGGTGTTTTTTGTGGCTGTGACAGATTTTCTAATAATTTCTGAATAGTCATCAACTTTAACGATTAATATCTCAGTTCGTGAGCCAGAGCGAATTTTTTTCCTAGATTCTTTTATTTTATACAAAATTTTATACAAAAAACGCAAAATGAGTCTAATTTTATTGATTTTTGAGATGCGGAGAGCCAAACTGTACCAATTACCAAAATGGCTTTATATAGTGGTTTTAATATCGTTATTTTTAATGTTTCCTACAAGGATACTTGTAACCGTTACTCAATATTACAGAAAAACGGTTTTTCAATGCTTTTGTTCTACTTGGGAATTATTATGTAAATGTGTGTGTGTGTGTGTGTGTGTGTGCGCGCGCGCGCGCGCAGGAGTGCAAGTTGGTGATCCTAAAACCATTACCGTCATATGTCGAAAACTGAACCCGGTACACTCTTAACTTTGTATAGTCAAAAATTGGCGGTACACATTGAAATATAACGTAAATTATAAGAGCCATAAGTACTATCAAAGTTAGACATTCTTCATTGTGAAGAAAAAAAAAGAACGATCACCTTTCCGACTTTCTTTCCGAGACTCTAGAAATAGAAGTCCAGCCAATGTTCTAATTAAAAATAAAATAGCGTTCATAAGAGGCACAAAAAGGTTATGATTTGGATCACGAAATTGTGATATCATTTTTGAGGCGATTTTGTATTTTTTTAGTAAACCGTTAAACATTTAAAGTGTATAGAAAAAGATAAAACATTTTTTATTACTTGATTTGATAATTGTCCAAAAGAATATCTGCAACGAAAAATTTTTAGTAGCAAAACAATGGCAATGCATTCTAGTCAAATAACTGCTTTATGGTTTTACAATCTATGTATTTTATACATTGTAATAAAATAATTTAATTATTGACAAGTAAATTGAAAGTTTTTCTTTATTTTTCGATTCACCATATTTAAACTATGCTGCACTCATGGTGGAAGGATTACATGATTTGCAGTTCGGCCAAACCATGCCTATTTTTACTCTTCGTCGTCAATAGTACAGAAGGGCTATCAATTGTGAAACATGGGGCGATATTCATAGTTCGTTTTTATTTTAAAACTGTCTTAAATAATGTCTTAAGATACTAATACAGTCGGATTGACTTATGATTTAAGACTGTACTTAAGACAGACTTAAATGAAAGAATCGACTATAAATACTGACCTGTTTCGCGTCGTGAAGTTGGTATTGAATCTTTCCTTGCCTAAAGTGACTTTAGTGTCGCTTGTTGGAAAGCTCCCTCTATCAGTTGATAACACATGAAAAGCTCTACTATAAATGTTTTTCTTGGAAAATACTTCCTATTATTATAGCTTACATAGAAAGTATAATCTTTTTACTTACAAATTGTTAAAAAAATCTTTCTTTGTAAATTCAAAATAAGTCTCTTTTTAAAATACAAATATTATTTTTTTAATTTATACTTTTTAATTAATTTTCTCATAAAAAGCTCTATAAATGTTTTTCTTGGAAAATACTTCCTATTATAATGTGTAATTTGAAATGTCATTCTCGCTTTGAAATTTTATTGCTTGGAATTTGATGGTACTAAGCGGTACAGGATTAAGAGTGTAGAGCAAAAATGTTTTAGATAATTGTACAACTCTCTCTCTTAAAAGAAGAAAAATAATAGTAAAATTAATTTTTAAAGAAATAAATGTTTCATGTTTATATGAAAGTCAGCTATTTTTCTATAAATGGAATTGTATGTTTTGATCTCTAATTATTCTGCATATGAATTATTAAGATAAAGATATTAAAAAAACAATAGTTTATGAGATACTTTATTATCTTCTGGTACATTTTAACTTGAAATATAAAATATTTTGTTAACTATTCATTTTTTAATAACTGTAGATTAATACTTTGATACATAGAATAATAAACCAATTGATGTAAAAAAAACACACATAATTGCTTTTCAAACAAAATATGTATCGATTAAAAACTACATAACTTTTTTGAAAAGCAAATATGTTTTTTTATGTTGTTTATCTCATTATTCTGTGCATAAAAGAGTACTAAAGTACAATTATCATCTGATGCATCTCTTTATTCTGTGCTTATAAAGGATATTAATTAAGTTATTAAAAAATAAATAGTAGTGTTTGCAAGAAATATTTTATATTTTATGTTAAAGTATGCAGAATAAAGTATAAAATATCTTATAAAATAAAATATCTCTAAAAAAATATCTCTAAATATCTATAAAGTATAAAATATCTCCCAAGCATTATAATAATGCAAAAAATTTTTTGCATTAAAAATCTTATTCCTTCTGTCAGAAACATTTTCTTACAGGAAAATTTTAACAAGAGATAGGAGAACTCTCGTCAAAACGTAGCAGATTATAGCTCACATAGAAAATATAATTTTTTTGCTTACAAATTGTTTAAAAAATCTTTCTTTGTAAATTCAAAATAAGTCTCCTTTTAAAATACAAATATTATTTTTTTAATTTATACTTTTTAATTAATTTTCTCATAAAAAATGTTTTCCGTATAACTCTTATATTTATTACAGATAATTTAATATTACTTAAAAAATTAATTTTTTAAAAAATTTCTATGTAAAAAATATTTTAATGTCTTAATATTGTTAAAATCGCTAATAACGACTTGCAATTTATAAGCAAAAATATTATATTTTTTATATAAGCTATAATCTGCTACGTTTTGACGAGAGTTCTCGTATTCCTTGTTGAAATTTTCCTGAAAGAAAAAGCTTTCGATAGAAGAAATATGATTTTTAATGCAAAAATTTTTCGCATTATTGTGATGCGTTAGAATATTGTGCGATAGCGGCAAAGTTAGCAACATAGCGACTCGGCAGAGCGCTCACACACACTACTAAGCGCGCGGCTCACGGATGTGCGTCTATTTAAAAGACAGCGCCCATTGGATTAGCTTTCCATAATAACTGCTTCATAAAGCACTATAGAAAAAAATGGCTCAGGACATTTTGACACAATTTTTAGACCAGGATTAGCGCTATATAATTAGTGTCCTATTTAAAGAACATCCTGTATACAAATAATTAGAGAAATTATACTATGTAAAAAATTATACAATAATATATTTTAAACAATATGATTGGAAACGAGACCGTCTATATAAATATTAAAACTTATATATTTTAAAAAATAGCCATGGTTTTCATAATTGTGAAAAATTAATTAATTT
>NW_017306049.1:1455224-1458157 GCF_001594115.1 Trachymyrmex septentrionalis | reverse complement strand
TATATATATATATGTACATACTCCACAAGTAACCTTATGAAAATCCTAAAATCGTCTGTTTTACCGACTATTAATAATATTGCTTAAATGGAATATTTTTTATACTGAAATTTTTTTTTCTTTTTTTTTACAGACTTGAAAATTCTTTTCCAGAGTTAAAGCATATAAAGGAACGCCGGAGTTACCTGTTTAATCAATAAAAAGCAATAACTTTGAGACCAATTTCTCGTACGTATTACTGTTAGAGTTTTTAAAAATCCTCCAGAATTAAAGTATAGATAATAACGCAACCCTAAACAACTTTACACAGAAAACAAAAATTATAAAATTATAAAATAGTTATGCTATTAATTTCTGGCGTCGACTTCTAACAACATTTTTCTCTTATATAAAAAATTTATACTTTATATGTATAAAACAAATTTACAAGAAAAAGATTGGAACTGATCCCCTCCGATTTTGATAAATTCTTAGTTTATTCTCCGATAAAATAACAAACATGTATTTTTTTTATACGTAAAGATAAAACATTTTCATGTCGAGCGATATGTCACTTTATCGGATAACATGAAAGGTAATGGCTCATTTTTGGAAGAGGGATACTTATGGTAAGAGAATTTTTTTGTTTTTTAATAACGCAAAAGAAGATTTGTTTAATGCTTACTTAAAAGAATTATTATTTTAATTAAAAAATTGTGATTATTATTGAATTAAAATGTAATATAGTAATAATTACATGTATTAAAATTATGTCGAAATATTATGGAAATACGGAATTCTTAGTATATTGCGACATAATTTAAATTCACCGAATTATTTTTATATTGCAATATAATAATAATTTAATGATTGAATTAAAATTATATATTGTTTCCGTTTGTAATAATTCAACATTTATAAACATTTTTTGTCAACATTGAGAATGATCCGATCGGAGAATGACCCAAAACATTTGTTTTGTTGTATTTTCATATTTATAATTTTATAATATTTTTTTTTGTTTTGTATCTCTAGTTCGTAGCCCTTAAAAAATGTTGATTTTATTTATTATTATCTTTTATAATTAAAATTATGTCATAATAAAAAATTTTTTTTAAGTTGCATAATTTTAATTCATTTTAATTAATATTATGTTGCAGATATAAAATAAGAATTCAAAATTATTATTAGATCTCAACAGATTTCTATTCTTAGAATTATTTGTATTGTTGTGTTCTGAGGTAGCAAAGGTAGATTTTCTAATGGACTTACAAAGTACTCTATTATAATTTATTTTATTAAGAAGATATTTGTACAAAAATGCCACATACCGTCATATGACTATTTTGCTTTATTATCCGGAAACCCCCCAAATCTTCTCTCTCAGCTCTTTCGAATGCACTTTATTTATTTCTATTTTTTAATTTGTATGTACATTTTCTTAAGAGGATTCTAAAGTAAAGCCCGAGCTCCGACGAAGTCACCAGAAGTCGTTTTCCAGAGGTTAGTTTTCTAGCGGATCAACATGTTTTTATATATCATCACATCAATATCTCACATACCTATAATACACGCAGTCGCACGTTCGTGTCAATTTTCGTATAACAAATTCGTTGCGATAAAACGTCTGAGTCTAATCCTAAAAACTCGATTTTATTTGTTCATGCAAACTACATGTTTGTGGATTACCATTTCGTATAGATTGCAAAATTTTCGTATCAAATAAATGTTGTTAAGACTTGATAGCTTGAGACGCCGTGTTACACTAAGAAATGGTACAAAATATATCAATTTCGAAATTTTTAGACGTTCTCGACATAAACTCCATTTCATAAACAAATATTAATGCGTATACTTTAATCCTGAAAAAGGATTTTCGAATCTGTGAAAGAGAAAAAAAGTATTTGTTATACAAAAATTATATGATTTAGTCGGTAATACAAATGGCTTTTAGGATCCTCTTAATATATTGAACAAAAACCCAAATAAATAATAAAAAAACATACAATCATATGTTATATGAGCTTAAAAATTAATAATACCAACACAACGCTGTGCTTATACTAACATAAGAGCCATATGACTTTGCTAACTTACAAACTAATAATCCCAACGCTCGGGCGGATGAGTTCCCTTAGATCTGCCAGAATCAGTAGCAATCGCATCTTCCTTCCTAACTATTAACTCTATTGACTCTGGATGATATGTCTAACTCACTCTTTTTGATGCTATTGATTCCAAATTCCCATTTAACAATTTGATGAGATACGTGATTGAGCTCAGCTTCAACATTACCCTCATAGGAATTCATCTGGTCTCTAAATACAAGTATTAAATTCAGCACCAGCACTTCTTCATTTATCTCAAAAATCTTATTTTCCTCGGTGCTTTATCGTATTCCACTATCGGATTTAATACAAGGTTTAGTTTCACCAACTTCATCATAATGAGAAAATAATTTCGACCGGTCTTTTCAGTTATACTACTCAGAGTATTTCTGATCACACATCTCTCTATTTAAGGTCCGCCTGATGACGCCAAAGATTTTATCAGCAGCATTTTTTATTAATTATACTGTATAATTAATATTATACATATTATATATTATAGTTAATCTGTTTGTATAAGGCGTATAAGATGGTAAATACATAGGCGTCATGTCTAATAAAATGCTTTAATCGGTACATATATTGATGGATATGGTAGATAATTGTCCGTGATTAACACAGCCGGAGGATCCATTCTACTGAAATATTCGTCTCATTTACTTATAACAGCATCTGCATTAGTCGACGACATGATCCAATAAGCCTCCACCCATTTGCTATACTCATCGATCGACAAAAAAATCTTTCTTTATCTAAAATCTAAAAAAATCTGAGTGAAGCCATAATTGACTGGATATTGGCCAAGATATATCAGGTCTGATAAAAAAATAAGCGAACTTTTTAAAT
>NW_017306049.1:1445249-1455124 GCF_001594115.1 Trachymyrmex septentrionalis | reverse complement strand
TTTCACCAACTTCATCATAATGAGAAAATAATTTCGACCGGTCTTTTCAGTTATACTACTCAGAGTATTTCTGATCACACATCTCTCTATTTAAGGTCCGCCTGATGACGCCAAAGATTTTATCAGCAGCATTTTTTATTAATTATACTGTATAATTAATATTATACATATTATATATTATAGTTAATCTGTTTGTATAAGGCGTATAAGATGGTAAATACATAGGCGTCATGTCTAATAAAATGCTTTAATCGGTACATATATTGATGGATATGGTAGATAATTGTCCGTGATTAACACAGCCGGAGGATCCATTCTACTGAAATATTCGTCTCATTTACTTATAACAGCATCTGCATTAGTCGACGACATGATCCAATAAGCCTCCACCCATTTGCTATACTCATCGATCGACAAAAAAATCTTTCTTTATCTAAAATCTAAAAAAATCTGAGTGAAGCCATAATTGACTGGATATTGGCCAAGATATATCAAATAAGCGAACTTTTTAAATTACTTGGCAACGGTGCGTCCTAGCGACATGCGGTTTGCAGCACTACAATCGTTACCTCAAACTAAATTTTTATTTTGCAAATTGATTTTAATTTTGGGAACAAGAAAAAGGGAGCAAGATCTGGAGAGACTGGGGGAGGACAGTCATCTGATTTTTAGCACAAAACTTGCGAATTGACAAGGCTGAATGGGCAGGCGCATTGTCATAGTAAAGAAACATGAGTTGTCTCGCCACAACTGTGGTCTCTTTTTGCGAATTTTTTCATATAATCTTTTCAAAACGCGATCATAATATTGATGATTGATTGTTTGACTTTAAGGCAAAAATTGCAAAATCGCTACGAGGCAAAAATCGCTACGAACACTAAAACACGTTGCATTCGAATAACAATAACTTTGAAATTAAACGAGATGTAAACAATTTAAAAAAGTCAGTTACTCGGAAGATTATAACGATTGTAGAGCTGCAAACCGCACGTCGCTAGGCTCCGTTGCCGAGTAATTCAAAAAGTTCAATTATTTTTTTATCAGACCTCGTACAGAATGAATCTGATTAAAGATTCACCACGTTTTTCTCAAAAATAATTAGAGATAGGGGGAAGATACCTATTATCAAAATTATAGAATAAGTAGGAGGACATACTTTGATGATCTTGAATAACTTAAATGTCCTTGGTTTTCATACCATGAATACAATTTTTTTTTAATGGAAAGGAATATTTTTTTACTCATTCTATCGATGGAGCTTGATGGAACTTTGCATTAGAGTATCTTCTCGAAAATTCAATTGTTAAGATATAAGCCAAAATAAATCAGACCATTAAATTGAGAAGACTTATTGTTAACAATTCATAATGGTTCAATCTTTTTAATTTTAATTTTAATTTTTGACAAATTTTCTGAAAAAATCTGTTCAATTTCTTCCACAATGTTTGTTAATTGTATGTGATTGTTCAAGACTTCATGAGCTTTGAAACTGGTGTTGGGCAACATTCACTAATGTTGGATTATGGCTCGATTTTTCACGTTTGCTCCGAGACGATCACATAAAAATAAAAGGCTCTAGGAGTTAACCGCTGGTTATAAATATGCGTGATATCAAAAAAATATAGATCAATATAAGACCATATAAAAATTGGGACGTTTCAATTCATCTTTGAGTCATCTTCAGCTTAATACTGCTAATATTAACGCCGTTAGTTTAGATTATTAACATCGCATTTCGAAATCCACCTTCTCTGCATAAAATTGTTATATTCTAATAAAAAAGATTTTGATATGTTAATTACAGTAAGTATAGACAAAATGCTACGCAAACGGCTGATTTGTATGTTGCATGGTTTCCAAACCGTTGTCATTTCGTAAGAGGAGTTTTCACACGTTTGACGAATCAAATGCGTATTACTGGAAATATTAAGGCTTAGCCTTATTTATTGATGTATTGGTTGCAATTATTGCAAATTTACATGTTTCTATAAGAGATATTGCCCGCGATAGAAATATTAGTTAATATTAATAATTAATATTATTAATCTTCAGTGCCATGCATACTCAGGAAAAATAAATTCCATCCATATCGCAAATCGGTACTCTAAGAACTGTTGCAGAATGATTTTAGCATAAGGATCCAATTCTACATGAGCTCAAAATAAATTACAAAAAGATCCTAACTTTTTTTTACTTTTAATGTGGTCAGATGAAGCAACTTTAAGAACGATGAATTATTAATAGACACAATTTGCATTACTGGAGCGAAGTCGACACACACTGAATGAGAATTGTGGATCATCAATAGCGGTGGAGTATTAATGTTTGGACAGAAAAGACGTTATTGACGTGCGGTTAATTGAAGCAGTCTTTTTTTGAGGAATCTCTAATAATCGAGAGATTTGTTCGTTTTTTTTTAAATTTTTCGGATTTTTCGAATAGAAAATATTCCGTTGAGAGATAGGGTTCGAATGTGGCTTTAGTTAAATAGTGCACCACCCCACTTCGATATAAATACGAGGCGAAAGTTCAACAGAATGTTCTCAAAAGAAATTAATAGAGGTGGTCCTACATTATTTTCTGCGAGATCACCCGGATTTAACATGTTTGGACTATTGTCTTTGGGGAAGAGTGAAGGAACTAGCTTATTTTCAACTTCGTATCACTTCGAAAAACATGAAACAAGTAACGATTCAAGAGTTAGGAAAAGTCTAAACAAACTTTGCACGAAGACTACAGGCATATTTAGATCAATATGTCAAATATTTTGAACATTTACTGCAATAATAAAAAAATTTGTTCCAAACTTTCAGTAACTTATTTTGGTTTATATCCACAATAGTTAAATTTTCTAAAAGATAATAACAGAATAATACAAAATTATTCAGTTTATTGAGCACCATCGATAAAACAAGTAAAAAATATTCCTTCCCAAAAAAAACTTTTATTATTTTAATATAAAGATCAAGGACATTTAAGGTTACTCAAAGTCATCAAAGCATATATTTATCCTACAATTTTGATAATAGATATCCTCCCACTATCTCTAACTTTTCAGAAAAATGTAGTAAACTTTTTATCAGACTCACTCTGTATACGTAGATCGTTCGAAAAGTTTAAGCCTCAACATGAAGATAACGTTACTCGTCAAAATCATTCTGGTACTACAATCGTACATGCTTGAAAGATATCTGTGAAAATTGTAGTCATTTTGGACGCTCAAGTGTTTGATAGTTATTTGCGCCAGTCGATATCAGTGTTTTTGTAAAAATAGAAAAGATCAAATATCGTACCGTGATTAAGTTCTTGCATTTAAAAGGCAATATACCTACGCAAATTAAAGCCAAGATTTGGATGCTGTTTATAGCTGTATATAACATTAAAGTACTCTTGAAATCGTACAACTTTTATTTAAAAAAATTTTTTTCTTTTATACTTTTGACGGTATTCGGCTCGAAATAGAAATACCATTTTTTTTCAAGAGAGTTTTTTCAGTCCTTAAACATGAGTTAGCGCACGTATAAAAAAATACGTTTCCCTTAGATTTTTGTGTTTAACAACATATTTCATGGAGACTTAAATCGATCGAACAATTATAACGTCCCTTGTGAGATATATCTTTAGCTAATTGAAAGCTATTTTTCACATACCTCATCGCTTCTTCAAGGCATGAATCCAGAATTCTATGTAAAAAAAACAATTAGATTATGCAAGGAGCTTCCTATGGATAATACAATGATATGTAAGGAATTGCTTGTCTTATGAATTTTTGGAGACCCATAAGCCCTCGGTAATATTGCATTCGTCGAATTAAGATAATTATATGTATCGGTCACAAATTCTAGTCGCTTCCAAGTTTTTAACAATGATTTTAGATCGTTCAATATTTTGTTGATCGAATTATACTTTACAATTGTATAGGTTTCAATGTCAGATAATAAAACTTCCATTTTAAGAATTGTGTCAAGCAACTTGTTATAATAATACTCTATTATAGTTTATATATATCAATTTATTGATATGTCGCGGTTTATTACTGAAGATGGCCAAAAAATGTGATCAAAATGGTCTTGTCGGCTTATATAGGCTTTTTTTTTTACTCATTTGATTGTACATCAATTGGGCCCTTACACTTCTATATTTTAAAATTATAAGTCAATTTTTCTGCTAAGATCCTTAATAAATTACAATTGACACTAAGAGGCTGCAGTTTTGATATAAGCCCTTAATCTTTAAATGCAATTAATAAAATATATTTCGGACTAATTCTTTTTTTAATATATTGATATTTGACTTGAGTTTTTTATTTTATACATTAAATTATTTTTTAAGAATTTAACATTAGACAAAATTTCTTTTACGTTTTTAATTATATAATATTAAATTTACGTTTAAGAAATCGAGATGACAATATACAGAATGTTCCAAAAGTAACGATAAATCTTTCGCACAGGGACAGAATGGACTAAATTGAGAAGAAAAATTCTTTACTATTTTACAATTTCCGCAGTAGTTAACAAGATATTAATTACTAAAAATTATTGAAAATTGGTTTTTAATAATTTTTTACTCAAATACTATCAACTTTAAAAAATTACAGAGACAAAAATTTATTTTCTCGACTTTTTATCAATTTTTTGAAAAAATTCTTTAAAAAATTCTTAAGAGCTTTATGAAAAGAAAATAAACAGTTTTTGTTTCTTGCTGTTTTTCTGTAAAGTTGGTAATTATTTAAGTAAAAAATTATTAAAAACTAATATTCAGTGATTTTTAGTAAAAAATATTTTGCTAACTATTGCGAAAATTGCAAAATGGTAAAGGAATTTTCTTTTCAATTTAGTTTATTCTGCCCCTGTGTGAAAGATTTATCGTTACTTTTGAAACATCCTGTATATGAAGTTGACATTATTATATGTTTCAGATATTTTTTTTAGCTCTCTTTAGATATCCAAGTTAGATAAATTAGACAGGAAAATACAACAATATCTTTCGAATTGTCATACTCTCTAAATTTCTTGGGAGTGAAATCTCACTTTTTTTGAAATGAGAAGTCACTCCAAATATTCATGAAAATACCGCCAATCAAAGCGGAGCAAAATTTCACAAAAGAGTGAAATTGTTCACTCTTCATTTGGATTTATTCTTCAACTCTAAAAAGAGACTTTTCTCGGAGAGAGGATGTTTTGTAATTTAATCATAAAGTCGCAGACATTTTTTAAATAAAACTAAGTCTTGAAATCTCTAAGTACTTTATCTGTACCAGAGTACAAACATATTAAAGATTGAAGACATAAATTTATTACATTTTATTAACGTTTTCAGTAGAAATTAATTTCTTTCATTATCCTAAAGTATCTATACAAAATATCTCTGTTCGTATCCTTTTGATTTATATTTTATGTATGTACAAATATATAAACAGGCTTACCTCTGATAGATTCATTCTCGAGTTTGTCAAACACTTGATGTTGTTCGTACACTCAAAACAACTAAACACAATTAATAATTGGCAATTATAAATGGCACTTGTATGAGAACAAGAACTGAGAAGGCATTAAATATAATTTAGCAAGATTTCTGCACTTTAAGTTGGAGTGAAATTTACAGCATTAACATTTCACTTTAAAAATAAGAGTGAAACTTTTCACTTTTTATCTTAGTGTGAAAGAATTCACTCTATTAAAGTGAATACTTCCTCCACGTAGAGTGAACTGGTCAGTGACTCCAGGATTAAAGTAAAAATTTCACTCCAAAAAATTTAGAGTACTAAGTAACTCCAGAAACCACAGAATTGTTCACAGAACGGTTAAAAGACCGTGTGAAGAAAGATTCTGGAAATTGTAAACATTAGAACTGCAAGTAACGCATAGAAAAATTTTTTATAGAAAATTTATCAAATATATAATAATCAGATTTTAGTCAGTGTGAGTCACAAAGTAAACATTTTTTAAATAGAATCTAATTATTAAAGTAAACGTCAATTGACCGCAGACAGGGGAGATACTGACACTCTTTTATATTATTAAAAAACAAAACAAAAATATTCTTACCATATGTAACCCTCTTCCAAAACGAACCGATTACCTTCCATTTTATTCGGCAGAGTGACATATCGCTCAACATGAAAAGGTTTCACTTTGACAACCGGGATATACAGGGTATCCGACGTAACTGTAATCACGATTTTTCCGGCACTTCCGATGATCTGATAAAAATTAATTTGGATAAAAGTTAGTCAGTTTTCAATCGGCTACAAATTGCAATATTAGAAATTTGCAAAATACTCTTTTTTAGGAAAAAAGTCGAAGTCACTCTAATTTTTTAAAATGGCACTACATATTTTTTATTTTATAATATTGTAACTGGTCAAGACGAGTTTGATTTGCTATACTATGACCTTGAGATGATCTTATAGTCATGGGATGATTAATGAAACAAAGAATTGTCTCTTCATTACATATTGTCACAATTTTACAACTTTATATATCAGACTCTGCTTCAGTCTTGGGAACCTGATAGTGATTCATCAAGGACAGATCATTTAACCAACATTGATCATTGATTATGTATAACTTGCTGATGATGACTTTAAAGAGAGTGGAAGCGTTCAAGATTTCGGAATTAAGCTGCACATCATTTATCAATTTGAAGTATTTTACATGCATTAATACGTATGCGTTGACTCTCATTAGCCTTAATCTTATTGTTATTTAATATTCTGTAATATTTCAGGATTACTTTCATATGTGATAACTAGTCATGCTATAAAATTTAGACGATGTTGTGAATCAGTTATACGTAAAAAATGTTATACTTTGGCCATTTTGTAAAAATAATAACGATTCTGTTTTACCATCTCATGAACAGAACTCTTAGGTAAACCAGTTTTAGTAACAACTGCACAAATAGAAGTGTGCGGATTTTCTTCTAAATGTGCTAAGACCGTAATATTGCTTACAATTGTAGCTAAATGCGGTTTGTTCCTTTTCTTTTTTTCAAATTTTTCCTAATTTCTTAGATTCTTTTCAATGTTATAATATAACCCACACAACATATGGATGTCCTTTGGACGTCCATAGGAGATCTTATTCGGACGTTGGCGTCCAGATGACATTCCAAAGATGGCGTCTGGTGGACGTACAATGTACCGCCTTTAGACGCCAATGGACGTTGTTAGGACGTTGATAGAACGTAAAATGGACTTTTTATGAATGCTATTTGAACATATCCCAATAAGAAATGATAATGGAATAGATATCGAATCGATGTCAATTTCATTGATTGCAAAAGTGTATTGAAAATGAAAAAATGGTTTTAAAAATTGGAATTATGTTAACTAAATTGCCGGAAAAATTGAAGATTTATATGATAAAAGTGATATCTTTTAAACTTGATATAATAGATTAAAATATAATTAGTAAAATACATATTTCTATTTTTCATAGTGTTTTTGAAGAAGGTTAACATACCTTTGAAAAACGTTCTCTATTGTTATGTAATTATTAATTTCGTTTATTATTATAATATATTTTTACTTAATATCTAATGTAATGACCGTAATTATGTAATTATTATAAAATACAATAAATTAATTACTTGAATTAATTTTATATATAAATTTTGTATTGTAATTATGATTATATTTATGTCTACTATATCGCTATATTGGCGACTCAATAATGGCAACAATAGTACTACTAATAATAATAACAATAATATTAATGATTATGATAATAATATTCAACGCTTATATGGACATATGTAGCAGACATTCCCGGAACATACAACACGTCCTCTAGACATTTAATAGATGTCTTTCAAAATGTCTTATTTAATGTAAAGAACATATCAAAGCTCAAATCTCGAATGTTTATGATGTATATCAGAAATATTATATATTAAATATATATAATATTGAATTTTGTGATTCACTCCCGAATATGCCTTTCGGATGTTTTATAAACGTCCTACTGCAGCTAAAAGCGGAACGTCCTTCGGACATCCTATGGACGTTTAGGACATTAGGATATAACCAAAACATTTTAGGACATACAGCGAACGTCCAAAGGACATGTATTGTATGGGAAAACATTGCTGCACATGGGTGATGTCTCTGTAAGTACCTTGTGGCGTACAAAATTGCAACTTCACGTGCATTCCTTTTATATTCATCGAATATTAGCAGCATATTAACTTTCTCATTATAGGAATACATTCTCAACAAACTGAACTATGATTCACTCTAACGACAGACTAATAATAAGACTGAACAGAAGAATTGTTAAAGAGTCCGAGCTATGCTATACTATAAGTTAGATTAATATTTTTTCTACATACTACATATTACATACACGTGTGATAAATTGCGAACTACATTCCGGAATATTTCGAATTCCGGATGGCTATGGTCTATTACTCACGTCTGACTGTAAGATCATCTCAAGGTTATTCTAATATCATTATTTTAATATCGTTATTATAATATCATAGCAGGTCATTGAATTTGTCTTGACATCAATTACAATATTATGAAGTAAAAAATATGTAGTGCCATTTAAAAAAATTAGAATGACCTTAAATTTTTTCCTAAAAAAAAATATTTTTCAAATTTTTAATATTGCAATTTGTAACCTATTGAAAACTGATTAACTTTTATCCAAAATAATTTTTGTCAAATCATCGGAAGTGCCGGAAAAATCATAATCACAGTTATATCGGACACCCTGTATGTCATACATTGATTATATTTTGGAGGAAACTATAGAACAAAGATAAAATAATACATAATAATAAAAAATATAAATAATTAAAAAAGAAAAAATGCTAAATGTTAATTATGTAAATAATAACATATCTTCAGCCGATGAGGTTTATTATATTCCGCAATCTCTATTAAGCCAGCAGGACCAAATGAGCAGAATCAATCCAGACCAATTAAATTTTTTAGTACTCATTTTGTATTAATTTGTACCACCAATAAAAATTGTGTATCCTGTGCCGTTTTGAAAAAAAAAACTTGGCGTTGCTAGCTCAATATTAAGCCAATATAGAACCACATAAAAAAAGAAACAAATATTATCTCTCTTTATCATAGAGATATTGACTGATTCTGTTCATGGCGAAGAGTACTTTACTCTTGAGCGTAATAGAATTAAGTTTTATCGGCGGTTGTATTTCGGAGAATGGAATATATTAACTTTTTCTTACTGGTACAAATTAATACAAATTTAGTTTTTTTCATATCTTTGTTTCTTTTTTTTCTTCTTTTTTCATGTGATTCTGCCGGCTTAATATTAAGATAGCAGTGCCATGTTATTTTTCAAAACAACACAGGGTACAAAATTTTTATTGGTGGTACAAATTAATACAAAATGAGTACTAAAAAATTAAATTGGTTTAGATTGAGTATGTGCTCATTTGATCCTGCTGGCTTAATAAAAGTTATTCCGCGCAAGGTACATCCGTATTGCACATTTCATTTATCAATAGACATCATGTAAGATGAGCAAGGGTTATTTCAATATAAATTTTCGATTTTGGCAACATAATCTTATTCAGACTTTCCGTGGTGTTATCTAGTCGTGCACGATACAAATTTCCATGATTTCACGTATATATAAGGTGTAGTAAAAAGAAATCTATTATTTTTCCAATAGATGGCTTTAGTAATCTGTATCTTGCGTTGTATAAGTGCGATCGGGTTACGCCAAATGGCGTTAGAAAGATAAGATTTCGTACTAAAAAAATTTCTGAGACAGTTTTGTGATTGCTTGAGTCAGTATTGTTTGAGCGCGTGTCAAAGATGGACACCAACAAAGAGAAAATACGCCATATTTTACAGTTTTTCTTCGATAAAGGCGAAAACGCAAGCCAGG
>NW_017306049.1:1427758-1444777 GCF_001594115.1 Trachymyrmex septentrionalis | reverse complement strand
GCTTTGGCCAATAGGAGAGGAATTGTGTTCCATCAAGACAACGCCAGGCCACACACATCGATAGTGACTCGCCAGAAGCTCCGGGAGCTTGGTTGGGAGGTTCTTATGCATCCACCTTATAGTCCGGACCTGGCACCAAGTGATTACCACCTGTTCCTGTCTATGGCGAATGATTTTGCTGGTGAAAAATTCGCCTCAAGAAAAGCTTGTGAAAATCGACTGTCAGTTTTTTGCCAATAGGGACGAGGGTTTCTATGAGAGAGGCATAATGAAATTACCTTCAAAATGCATATTTGACCTAAATCGGATCATTCTAACTATGCTAAATAAAGCCTTCAATTTAATGCAAAAATAATAGATTTCTTTTTACTACACCTTATAGTATGTATTGTAATATAATATACATATGTAATATACGTACTGTATTGTAATGCATTGTCTTCTGTTATACAAAAATGCGCAATAGAACGTGCTGCATGAAAAATCGAGCGCCTGAACGAGAACAGGTAATATGCGTACAGAAGTACATATACATTTATAATTATTTTTTTTAAATGATATTTAGGAAAGTAACTTTATCATATATGGTTTATTATATAAAATAACCTATTTTAATGTTAAATAACCTATTTTATTTTTTAAAAAATTAAAATTTTTGAAAAAAATAAGTTAAGTGGCAAAAATAAATAAATGAGTATTTAATAAATAATCTTTTTATAGTCATAAAATATTTTTGAAACTATTTAATTTTTATTATAGAAAATTTATTCTATTTCTTATAGTTTTGACAATATTTACTTTGAAAAAAATCGATTTTCTTCAAAGGAGTGCTTTACCTCTTAGAAGTGACTTAAGACACGTAATAAAAAATGCGTGTCTCTTATTTTTGTTTGGAAAACAACATACTAAAAGTTCATTAAAGTCGGAAGAAATCGTTTCAACTCTTTCCTTGTTAGTCCAAGCTTGGAATTATTTTATAAATACATATGGGCAAGGACTTTAATATGGAGGATGTGGAGTATTTTACACCTGAATTTTTCTACGTTAAAACACCTGTGGAAGTGCCTCTTCGCACTATTTAAATTGTTACTTAAAATACAAAACCTTTACTGTCATTTGCTCGATGCTATTTGAGGCTCCTAATTAGTTCATATTCATAATTCAGTACAAAACGGAAATAAATATATAATTCTGCAATATTATCATATTGGTAATTGAAATCTTTATTTGCAATTAGAAAGTGTAGTTGAAGCAATGATTAGTAAGTATGCAACGAACCTGACGTAACAAAGGAGAAATACAAAAAAAATTTCCTTTTTTTTTTATTGTTTGTTACGCATGGCATAAAACTGTCCCTGCCTCCCCCCCCCTTCCATCACGAATAGCTAGAAGTTGATAACGAAATTGTAATTTTTCCCGTTTTATTCGCCTGTGATGTTAAATCGTTTAGTTTGGGCTGCGTTATTGTCTATGCTAATTCTGGAGAAGGATTTTTAAATATGTAAAAATAATACATTCGTAAAATTGATATAAAAATTATTGTGTTTAATCAAAACAAACGACGCCATCCTGGTAAAAAAGTTGATAGAGAATGACAGAAAAAGCCTATTGTTTTGAATATGAAATCTGTGGTTCGTGAATTCATTAATTTGAATCAAATCTTATAGGAATCTTGTACAAATCTTATAGAATCCAATAAAATACGATAGGATTCATATCAATCGTAATGCTCGGGAAGTCGACGATAGAAAATATAAACTTATAGAAAACGATAAAAATTGATAGAAATCCTGTCATTTTTTAAATCATTGTTTATCAACTTTTTTTATCAGGCAGCATTTAAGACCATATCGGTAGAATTGTTGTTTTATTGATTCAATAGGACTTATAACGATTTATCCTCGACACACTACTACACACTACTACACACTACTACATCCCACACACACATACGCACAAATTTTTTAAGCTATTAATCTTTTATATTAGATATTTAAGCTTAATTCTGTGAATTCAACATTGTTCATGTAATCCCCCAAATCAAAATTGTACACGTATGTATAAAGTATAAAACTTATATATAAAGCAAATATTGTTACGAATCGACGCTAGAAGCCGAACAAAATTAACCTTTTTTTCATTTTTATATTCGACCAGTTTCGACTTACATTATTATTTTAATTGTGAAAAAGTACCTTTAAATCTGATAAAGTTAGAAAAATACTTGAAATATAATTATACTCGGTCGGTAAAACAGACTTTAAAATCCTTAAGGCAAATGCCGAATTCAGACGATGTCGATAAAACAGACATTTTTTAATTCCAAACTAAAATATCGATAATAATAACATTATTTCAATTTCTTACATTACCTTTCTGTCTCACTAAAACGCATACATCTGTCCTTATCTAATACATTGCAGCGCCATCTCTTGCAAGATTCGGCACCTACACGCAATATTATTCATCTTTATCACTCTATTTCAATTTATAAAACTAAATAATTTTTTTTAATCTAAATAATTTTTTTTCTTCTTTTAATTTTATAGTTCCGATTGTACAGTATTGTCCATGCATATTATCTGTATAGAACTACTTTATTTTGTACATATAAATTTTAGCATTTTTGTATTAAAAAAATATTATCATCAAATGACAGCTGTACATGCTAAAGTAAGCGATGGTTTTAATTTTTTAAATTTAATAATAGTTATTAGAGGTGGTTCAATAACATAAAATATAAATGGAAAAAGTATATAGCCACACACGCAAGAAGTATTTTGCTAAAATAAGAATATAAAAAAGGGCTATGAACCAAAAAAACGTTTTTGGCTCGTAAGCCTCTTTTATATTCTTATTTTATTTTTATTGAGCCTTTTGACATATTATTTAATTTTTTGCTAAAGTCATATATTTCAAATAAAAAATGTAAACGTTTCAGCCAAATCTTAATCCTCATCAGTACAATAAACGAATGTGAGATGTTAAATAATAGAACGCCAATTAAGATGTCGAAGTGAAATTAATATTGCTTATAAACCTATGAATTCTTCATTTTATAAAAACTAGAAAAATTAAATTTAAAAAAAGAAGATCGTTCAAATGTTGTCTATCAATTAAATTGTTCTGACTGCAATACGTTTTATATTCAGGTCAGACAAAACGGAAATTGAACACTCAACTGAAAGAACATAAAGCCGACATAAAGAAACCTTCTAATGCAATTTCTGTGATCTCTCAACATCAATTAGAACTCGATCACAAAATTGACTGGGATAACAGAAAAATTCTAGACTCAGACATATTTTACTATAAAAGAATAGTATCAGAGATGATACACAAAAAAAAACAAGATTTTTGTATTAAATAAGCAGAATGACACATTACGTTTTTCTGATATTTTTATGCCCATAATTAAAAAAATAGTTTCTCCTTCACTAATATATCATCCTTTCCTAATATTTCCCTTTCTTTTTACTCAACACATATAGGATAACTCCGGCAAATACGCCGCGCTGAGATTTATGCCGCAGAAGTCAGAAAAAATAGGAGTGGGGGTAATTTTCCCACAACTACTCTGTTATGTCCTTTATGTTGTATTAGTATAGTGTTACGATTTCAGTTTCTTAATGTTAATATTAATGATTTCAGTTTTTTACTGTTAATATTAATGAAATTATTGTGAGTTGAATTGATTTGTCACTGTAATAAGTAACGCCATCATAAATTATAATCTATATAAAATAATTACTATAAAGTATGTAAAAAATTTAGTGATTATTTCGTAATACATACATGTAGTGGAATAGTAAAGCATATTGTGTAGCAAAATACAACTGCTTTGCTTTCGTCTTCTTTGTTTAGTTTGTTGTCTCACTTGTTTGGGATATACGGCATTTTTAGCAAGCGGGATTTATGCCCGAAGCATACAAAATGCGCAGACTGAATTCAGTGCACTAAATGCAATAAACACATTATATGAAATACGAGGGTCGTTTGAAAAGTCCGTGCAAAGTCAGAGACATGACACTACTGGCGCGTATCAAGGTTAGATTTAATTAGTAGCATCTCTTGGAGGAACACACACCAAGTTACAGCCAGATCGGTCTATTTGTTTGTGTTTGGCATTCATTTGAATCGAGGAAGTCGAGTGATTTTCACGATAACGCACCAGCTCACACCTCAGCAGTTGTGGTCGCAAAATTAATGGAATTAGGGTTCCAACTCGTCTCACATCCCCCCTACTCTCCAGACTTGGCTCCCTCGGACTACTATTTGTTCCCCAATATGAAGAAATGGCCCTAATTCCATTAATTTTGCGACCACAACTGCTGAGGTGTGAGCTGGTGCGTTATCGTGAAAATCACTCGACTTCCTCGATTCAAATGAATGCCAAACACAAACAAATAGACCGATCTGGCTGTAACTTGGTGTGTGTTCCTCCAAGAGATGCTACTAACTAAATCTAACCTTGATACGCGCCAGTAGTGTCATGTCTCTGACTTTGCACGGACTTTTCGAACGACCCTCGTATGTACCTCATGTCATAATACTTGTAATATGTATAGGAAGATTGTAATTATTATTTATTACTTCATATACTCGTACATATTTACTATTCTTATTCCTTAATAAAACTTTATAAACACATTTTACAATATAAGTTATTGTGTGTATGCATATATGTTTTATTTATATGCATTATTTGTAAATTTTTTATGAGCCGTACATACCCCTCCCCCTATGATAGCTATATATCCTACCCCTATGGGATATGCGGCAAAAATACAAGGCTTTCAAAAAGTTTATTTTTTAATATGAAAAATAAATATTTCGGATTTCTAATATTTTTTTCATAGTAGTAGACAGTACAAAGTTTTTACTGATATATTATAGTTCGTTTACTATAAATACCGTAAATAATACTTAATAAATTAAGTTTTTGATAGGTGCGGTGTATATACCGGGAGTTACTCTAAATATTATCTCAAAACGCTGACAATGTCATTATAATTACACGAACTTTCTTATATAATATTCATACTAACATATTATAAAATTCTTCCGTCTTCATGAATATTCTTCACCATCGCATTGTGATAGTGAAATTGATTGTTGTTGGTAATACGGATTAAGTTTTTATAATTAAATCACCTAATAAATTAAATTAAGATAATAACTTATATAAATTTATTTGTCAGAATTTAGCAATCCCGTATTTAATATACAGCGATCAAGAAATAAGATTTAATCTTATATGTTCTCAAAAAGATCGAGGAATCAGAATAATTTTCGGATATCAATTTCACTTTGACATCTTAATTTAGCGTTCTATTATTGTTTAACATCTCACATTCGTTTATTGTACTGATGACTTGGCCGAAACGTTTGCATTTTTAATTTAAAACATATGACTTTGACAAAAAATTTCTTGCGTGTGTGGCTGTATGCTCCTCCCCATTTATGTTTTTTGTTTTAATTTTTCTTTGTTTTAGTACAAAGCTGATGTTCGCAATAGATATTTTTGCGTATACTTTCATCGTGTACAAGAATTTTGCAACTTTATAAAGTCAATTCAAGATATTTAAGAATTACGAAATATAATTTGCTTCATTTGAAGATTCCCTTAAAAACATAATCTTAATTCTTTGAAGCAAAATTAAAACTATTCGTTTATTTACAGTATACATTGTGCGCGCGCGCGCGCGCGTGTGTGTAGTTGTACGGACACAAGCATACGGGTGTCTCTAAACCGCCATTTAAAATAACTGCTAATCTGCTAAATGGGAGATATAAAAAAAACTTGAATACATTTTAAAAATATTTTACATAGAATTTGATAAGACAGAAAATATCTTTTTTTTCTGAATGTTTTTAAAATATGCCAATATTAAACAGTATTAAGTAAAAATCGACCGATGAAATTAAACACATATGCATGAAAAATCCTTCGGCCAAGATAGTTTTCCATGTCTATATAATATTTTCTATGAATTAAAATAAGTTCAAACAAATCATGCGTTGATTATTTATCGGTTTTGAAACACAATCCTAAATTGAAGTTGCACCAGCTTTCAATCATGTGTATTTATAAGTTTATATCAATTATTGTTTATATCAGTTATTTCGTATTTTTTTAATGTAACACCTTGTTAACTACTATGAAAACATAAGAGAAATAAAATTTAACTATTTCTTTAATATGATCTTGAAATATTTCAAAAAGTTATTGCAGTATTAACGTGGTTGAAACTGTCGTAATCGAAAAATTGGTTATGTAACTCAGCATTTCAATATGAAACATGTTCCAACGAAATTGTAATGACACGAATTGATATAACATCAATAATGTAATAATTGTGTTACAGTTGCAAATACAATTACGTTATAGTTTACAATTACAAAATTCGATTTTTTCGAGAACAAAAGCAAAAGCTATGAGTCTGGGCTGTTTCCAAGAGTTTAGTAAAGAATGCGTTATGACTTTGTAAGATTCTGCATCAGCAAAATCGTTATAAGACACTGCGAACTACTGTGAAAAAAAGCCTATAAGTCTACAACATTAAAATTATTCCTACCACGGACTCTGGCTTTTTTATTGCCTTGAGTTCTTACTTTTAAAACATTACGAACTCGAACCTTGGATCTTCTCGTGCCCTCAGCAACACACTTATACTTTGAGCAGTACAGCATTAGGTGGCAGCAGCACTATACCCAAATATCACGGCAGTATCTGAGAAGAATCAACCGCATGATCTATTGTACGAGTTACCAAACCTTTTACACACTAATACTTAAGAAGGGTAAAGAGTAAAATCAAAGCAATCTCCAACAATAAGTATCAAAAATAGATTCGACGAAAGAACGAAACTAATCAAGAAAAAATTGCGCGAATCAGCAGTTTAATTGCGATGTTTGATGACATTGATGCTGGCTAACTAGTCTCAACATCGATATATCGAGGCAAACAGCTGTCGATACAGAATAAACAATGAGATCAAACCTGAGCGTATTTCTACGCTGAAAGAAAAGATTGGCTGAATATGGCATAACATTTATAATTAGATGGTAACAATATGGCATAACATTTCTAATTGGCTGCAGAAGTCAATTAGAAATATTACGCCATATTTTATCATCTAATTTGCTGCAATAGCCAATCTTTTCTTTGAGTGTACTGTAAATCTAAATTTTTGTAAAATAGTGTGAATGTCACAAACTACCCGCACTGAACATTTCATCTGCGATAACGTTATAGCAGCTTAAACCATAGCATTTTTTTCCAGTACAATTGTCGCCATAACGTCATTGAGACGTTTTGAGAAATTGTAACAGTAAAAGTAGGACACCTTTAGACTTTAAAAACGATGTCATAACCGTTTGATTATACAATTATTTTGCTGTAAACAAGTTGTTATAATCATATTATAGCGGTGACAATAAAGATAAATGAGGTTTAACAGTTGACATAAACGTAAACATAGTTAAAGAATTAATAAACGGAGAATATTTTTCATGTATAAATTAAATTATAAATATTTAATTTATAACTATAAATATTTAATAAAAGTTAACTTTTTATTTTTAAATTGCGTAAAAATATATTTAAAATTTTAAATTTTTTGCTTTAACTGAAATTGAACATCTCAAACGACTTAGAACCTTCATTTCACTAAATTTAGATTATATAGACAAATGTAAAGAATTAATCGTTGTCAATTGCATTTATGATGGAGTGTAAGGTGTGAGACGTGCTCCATAACTCTCACATAAAAGTCATCCTCATCTTCCCGTGGTGCACTCTGTTCACACTAAGGCTCTGGCGACTGAGTACTGCTGGGATAAACAGTTCCCTTACACCGGCCAACAGCTACGGGTGGAAGAGCCAACGTAGGGAGGGCACTTTATTACTGAGGTCGGAAAGCCGGCCTCGAAGGCGGACGAATTACTATAGGCAATCAACGGCATTAGGATGCAGAAAGTCAAGGGAAATCATTGCATTCAAGATCCTCACGGATATTCCCTAGTAGCCATCATGATGGGGTTCAAGATTTAAAAAATATTCCGAAGTTTCTAGTCCCCCATTCGGATTTTCAGCGGAGACAATTTTGAACAACGTGGACAAGAAAAGATCATCAGAAACAATCAGGATAAACACATGGAATGTGCGAACGATGGCACAATCTAGCAAGATCCATAATGTTATGCAGGAAATGGAGAGGATAGGAATTAGCATCCCTGGAATTAGCATGAGATGGCCAGGTCGGCTGTTGTGATGTAAGCAAACACAGAGTGTATTATTCGGGAACATCTAACAACAAGTATAGGTATGGTGTGGGAATGATGGTCAGCAGGAGCATAGCGGAGTATGTAACAAACTTTGTATCAGTCTCGGAATTGCTCCAGATGAATGCGTGGCCTGCAAAGATAAATATTCTCCAGGTGTATGCACCGACCACGGATCACAGCGAGGAGGAGGTTGAAGAGTTTTATGCGCAGATTACTGCGCTACTGCGAAAACTCCCAAAACAAGATCTGACAATAGACGAAAGACTTCAACGCGAAGATGGGCAAGGGACGCAGGAGAGAACACATAGGATCATGGGATCTGGGAGAAAGGAATGGGCGGGGGTAGTTGCTGAGTGTGTTTGTGGAAAAACATAAACTCGTCATAACGAATACCTTCTTCCAGCTGTCTCCAAGGAGATTGTACACTTAGAAATCACCAATGGCTACGGAGGAAAACATACTCAGAAACCAGATCGATTATATCTTGGCCAACGAGCGATATAGAAATGTATTCTCCTCTGTTAAAACATACCCAGGAGCGGATTTGCAGTCGGATCACAATCCGCTTGTCGGAGTGCGAATGAAGAAGGTCCGTAAGAGACAGGAACCGAGGTATGACCTTCGGAAGCTCAAGAATGAAATTGTAAGAAAGCAGGTACAAGCTGAGTTAAATGAGCATCATAGACCTAGCGATGATCTAACTAGGATTGAGGACGAGTTGGACCAGTTGTATGAGTCTGTAACCGCCATCAAGACGGAGCTGTTCAGACCGAAGAAGCAGATAAGGAAATCATGGATGACAAATGAAATCCTTTAGCTAATGGGACAAAGGTGCAGGAGTAAAAACAACCCGGCAGTATATAATGATCTCAACAAAACAGTAAAAACTAAGAAGCAAAGCAGAAGAAGTTGGAAGAGAAATGTTCCGACATAGAAAGGTTCCAAAGAGGTTTAATAGTTTTAATGTGCATAGAAAAGTAAAAGATCTGACGAGGAAGGCGAAGTCAAGGTCAGCGACCAGATTAGTCGACAGAAATGGGCATGTCATCATTAATAAACAAGAAATACTGGACAGATGGAAAAGTTATGTGGAAGAACTATTTCATGACAATAGGCCACACTCCCCTCAGCTCGACTCCAGTACAGGCTCTTCGATCTTCAAAGAAGAGGTGCAAGTTGCAGCGCTGAAGGAAGGCAAAGCGATCGGATGGGGTACAGACGGAGTTCATCAAGCTGCTGGATAAGAAACATGTGGACGGTAGTGTTTAATCACGTCTATCATACGGAATGTATCTCGCAGGAATGGCTCAAGTCAGAGTTCATCGCTCTCCCCAAGAAACCTAGAGCTAAGAGATGCAGTGACTACAGAATAATTAGTTTGATGAGTCACTTACTGAAGTTATTCCTGAAAATCATCCACAGAAGAATCTATAGGCTGTGTGAAGAACTAATGGCCTCTACTTAATTTGACTTCAGAATACACTTGGAACTCGGATAGCTTTGTTCAGCGTCCAGGTCCTGTATCAGAGGTACAGAGGCATGAGCTATGAGGTGTATGCTTGCTTCGTTGACTACTAGAAGGCATTCGACAGTCCAATACTTAAAGATGATAGAAGTATTACAGAATATAGGACTGGATGAGAAGGACGTGAGAGTGATCATGAACCTGTACTGGAACTAAGAAGCCACTGGCGAGCTGCAAGGCGAGAATACGAAGCCGATTAGAATCCTGAGAGGGTGTGAGACTGTATACTGTCCCTTCTTCTTTTTAATATTTACTCAGAATTCATATTTCGAGAGGCTATTGAGAACTCTGAAGTAGGAATCCTCCTCAATGGACAGAGGCCCAATAACATCAGATACGCAGATGACACAGTTGTCTTCGCAAATAACCCAGTGGACTTGCAAGACCTCATGGTACGAGTTACGCTGGTCAGTCAGCAGTACGGTAGATGTTAATGTGGACAAAACTAAACTAATGATTATCAGTAAAGATTATATCCCGTACAACTACCTTAACATCAACGAGAATCATATTGACTGAGTCCACAAATACATATATCTTAGTACCATCATGAATAACCAGTGGAATCACTCACAGGAGATCAGATGCCAAATAGAGAAGTCCAGAGCCGTCTTCAACAGAATGGTCAATGTCCTAAAGAGCCACGATTTAAGTATGGACATTAAGATCAGACTGCTGAGGTGTTCTCGGTCCTCTACTATGGAGTTTGACCAAGGCAACGGAGAAAAAGCTGAAAGCTTTTGAGATGTGGCTCTACCGCAGAATGCTGCGAGTAGACACAAAGGATGACCAACGTTGAGATCCTGCGTCGAATGGGCAAGGAGAAGAAGATACTCAACATTGTCAAGTGTTGCAAACTGCAATACCTAGGTCACATTATGCAAAACGAGTCTAGATATCAATTGCAGTGCATACTCCAGGGCAAGGTTTATGGTAAAAGAGGACCGGGCAGGAGGCAGATATCCTGGTTGAAGAACTTGGTTCGGGAGGTCGACCTCGGAACTACTCAGAGCAGCAGCCAACAAAGTGATGATAGCCCAGATGGTAGCAAAAATTTGGATCGGATAGGCACAACAAAACGGAGAAAAATGCATTTATAACTTACCTACAAGTATATACTAGAATCCTAGATAACAGAGATGCAACATTGAGGGGAACAGGTCTGATTGGCTATTTAAATTACGTGATTATGACGCCATTTTATTCAGCACCATATAGGTGTGTTTGGTTTACACTCTCGCAGTCTATAAGCTTCATTTTTTCCTTGTTTATCAAATATTAAAGAAGGATAAGTAATGCTTAAAAACACTGAGCCATATAGTGAAAGTATATAATATTATGTATTCGATTTCCAATATAGTGCAATATATCATTATGATAGTAGTATTTTTATTTGTGTAAATATTTAATATCAAATTTAATCTACATTTTTCTTGAAAACTGTATTGAATTTATTATTTAAACAAGAATAAAAACTATAATAAAAAAATATTTAAGGTAATTTTATTTAAGAAATAATAATAAGAAATGATTACTTTTTTCCTTCTCAGCACCTTAATCTTCCTTTTACAAAGAATCAGCTGATATCATCTTATAAGGTTATGAATGCTCTACTAAAAAAAACGGTGGAAATTTAGCCCAACTTAGAAACCCTATATAGTAAGAGTCGCGACTATAGACATAATAAGAATAGACCAAGCGTGTCCTCTACTTTGAAGATCAGGTAAAAAAGGACAAAGAGCAGATATTAGACAAAGAGCAAAATATTCATACTTTACTTCCCCCCCCCCAACTCTTTACTAATTAGAGAAAGCTACACATCCATTGTCCGTGCTTTTCTACCTAGTCTTCACGTTTCAAACCTCATTATTCTTATTACTTATTCTTATTATCTCTATGGTCGCGACACGAGCCGACTTGTGTATGCAGGATGGTAGTCTTAACAAAATCGATAACAGAGAGAGAGAGAGAGAGAGAGAGAGAGAGAGAGATATCATATTCCTAACTTTAACACATCTCTAAGCTAAATCTGCGCTAATGGAACATGCATACATATGTTGTACTCAATTGTACTGACAATTATTAAAAATGGTTAGGTATGCAGCCCCATTTTGCAATAATTCAACAGCCAAAAATTACGTAATGAAAGCATTTCCTCGAAATATCGAATGTCATGCTTTAGGGGTGAAAAATATTAGCGAAAGATAGTGAAATGGTGTGAAAAATTGGACGTCTGCAATAGCAAATTCTTTTCTCGCATGCGTTATTTTGACATGTTATGTAAGAAATTTTTTAATTTGTTAATGCCTTTAAAATAATTAATTTTAATTATATTGTTGAAAGAGTAACACGAACGTAGGTATTTAAATATAGGCGGGAATTGTTAAAACATGCTGTACTAAAAAAATTCTCATGTATTTTTCTCATGTCGCGACTCTTATTAGAAGGTCTTTAGCCCAACTGACTTACCAGGTGTACAAGTATGAAATGCGGATTTGAGAAAACAGATGGCGCATCACTGCAGTGTGTGGTATAAAGATTTGACTGTTATGCCATTTTGAAGTGCCATCAACAAGTGTCAGACGCGCACGAGTCATAAATTGAAAAAGTATTTGCATAGTGTTGTGTTGCTGTGTTCGATATGTCGAAATTTATACCAAACAAAGAGCATTCGCGGACAGCATTAATTTTTTGTTTTCATTTGAAGAAAACTGCTGCTGAATCATACCAATTACTTCGAGAAGCTTATGGTGAACATGCTCCATCGCAAGATACGTGTGAACGATGGTTTCGGCGTTTTAAAAGTGGTAACTTCGATATGCAGACAAGGAACACGGAAAACCGCCAAAAAAGTACGAAGATGATTCACAAACACAAAAACAACTCGCAGAGCAATTGAGCGTTAGTCAACAAGCTGTTTCCAATCGCCTACAAGAGATGGCAAAGATTCAGAAGACCGGAAGATGGATACCGCATGAGTTGGACGGCAGGCAGATGGAGAGGCGCAAAAATACATGTGAAATTTTGCTTGCACGATACAAAAGGAAGTCGTTTTTGCATCGTATCGTTAGTGGGGATAAAAAGTGGATTTATTTTGAGAATCCCAAGCGCAAAAAATCATGGGTAGACCCAGGCGCACCATCCACATCGACCGCAAGACCGAATCGCTTTGGCAGAAAGATGCTCTATGTTTGATGGGACCAGAAGGGTGTGGTCTATTATGAGCTATTAAAACCTAGTGAAACGGTTAATGCTGGACTCTACCAACAACAATTGATCGATTTGAACCGTTCGCTGCTTGAAAAAAGATCAGAATATCAAAAGAGACAACATAAAGTCATTTTTCTTCATGACAATGCTCCATCACATACGGCAAAACCGATTCGCGACACGTTGGAAGCACTCAGCTGGGAAGTTCTACCCCATGCGGCTTACTCACCAGACTTGGCTCCTTCCGATTACCACTTGTTTGCATGGATGGGTCATGCACTTGCTGAGCAGCGCTTTGGTTTGTACGAAGATGTGAAAAAATGGCTCGATGAATGGTTCGCGGCAAAGGGGGAAGATTTTTACTGGCGTGGTATCCATAAATTGCCCGAAAGATGGGAAAAATGTGTAACTAGCAATGGAGCATACTTTGAATAAAAAATCTCTTTTTATCATTCTCCCGAATTTAACGTGTTTTTTTTTGGAAAAAAATCCGCATTTCATACTTGTACACCTGGCAAGCCTGCAGCACAGGTTTATTTTCCTGCTAAATTCCTAATTTCCCTGGATTAAAATCTTGCCATCGTATTGACTGCAGTACTGATAGGATCAGCATCGTGACAAAAATTTATTCTAGTTAGCAATCCAGCAAGGAACCAAGTATCGTATGTCGCCGGTTTTAATGTCGCATCTCTGTTGTTTAGGATTCTAGTATATACTAGTGCAGAGGGTTCGCTTAACGTTTATACACTAAATTTAATATAAAACTAATAATTATGTTACACTTCTTTGCTTTCGCTATGACACACAAATTACAGATTGATTTCCTAAACTTTCGCAAGTCGGTTAGCAGTGTTCTTTTCGCCTTGAACACTTGTTAGCTATATATATATGTTCCGTAATCCAAAAGTAACAAAATAGTTAAGACTAATTTTGATTTTTCTGACAACTGTCACAACAAATTTACGAATGTAACTATTAACTGCTGTACAGCAGTATTAATAGCTGTACAGCTATTAGTACAGTTAAAATAACTATGGCTGCATTTTGACTTTTTTATTATCATAGCAAGGTTAAAAATTCAGTAAGATAACATTTGCTGCAATATGACTGTAATTGTAAGAGGCAGAATGTTATGTTAGTCATATTTTTGCATCACAGTGAATATAGCCAAACTGTTATTGCGTTTAGCAGAGAAAACTAATCAGTTAGCGCTTAGTGATTCTTTAATACGATTCGTTCCTACACTTAGATCTAGCGAAAAACTAAAGGCAAGAACCAATCATATTAAAGAATGACTGACAAGGGAGGTTAGGCAACTCAAAAATTCAAAAAATTCTGAAACTTGGTGTGCAAGTAGAGTAGTTCATCCGTAACACAAAACTATTTTTTGTTTGTGCGGAATTTCAGTTTTAGAGGGTAAAACACTCCTTTGAAAAAAATCGATTTTTGTCTTTCAAAGCGAATATCGTCGAAACTATAAGGGATAGAAGAAAATTTCCACATTAAAAATTGAATGACTTTATAAGTACTACATAACTGTAATAAACAAATTTTTTTAAATTAATTATTTATTGTATACCCCTACAGCCACCTCTATTTTCAAAACTTTGTTAACGTTTATGTAATTAAAATTAAAGAGCATTTTACGCTGAAAACGACGATGTATATGATAATTATGTTCCAAAAATCCATTTTTCAAATATAAATGAAAACTTCTCTATTTGCGAGCCCTGTATGTATTGGTCTCATACCGCGTTGGCTGCGCGAAGTAGCGTGAAAGGCAAACGCAATACAATTCATCAGCACAGTATCAATACAGCAGCAACTATTGAAATAAGAGCTTTTATATAACAATAATAACAATAATAGTAATAATAATAGTAATAATAGTTTGTTAAATTGTTTGCAAAACTAGTCTCAAATATTTTTATAGTGTATAAAGGTATGCACAAAACACTTTGGACAATTAAAAACAAAGCATGAATAAAGAAATTATTATTTTTATAAAATATCATGCATTTAATTTTGGTCTTAAGAATAGCTACTTGCAACATAATGAAAAAAAAGATACTGTATCAACAGTAATTCTGCACGAATTAAAAATAGTTTTGTGTTCTAGATTAAGTATCCTATTTCCACGGAATCCTTCAGAATTTTCTGAATTTTTGAGTTATCTAACTTCCCTGTTAAGTGCCTGAGAGTACGTCATATCGCCATGGCAGAAAAAAATCGGAATCAGTAATGTCCATGATAATGAAGCCTCTGGAATTCTAAAAGGGAATAAAATGGAATATTGTGGATTCCATATTTATTATTTCATTAAAAATAATTTTATTGATTCAATAATATTATTAATGAAACAATTATAATCAATTTTTGTATTTAAAGAAATTCTTGTTTAAAGAAACCAAGTCGTTAAATTTATAAAGTCAGTTTTACCACGTTTGATTATTAAAATAATTCATAAAGCGATATATATATATATATATAAACTTACAATTAATTATTATTAATATGCATTTGATTTGCAAATCGCACGATAAATAAGATGTTGCATAGAACTTCATTTTTTAACGTTAAATGACACAGTGTCACATTGATAATCTTGACTATTTTGCACGATAAATAAAAGATATATAGTGTTTTGTAGGGCATAGATTGGACTATTAACGGAATAAGATAATGCAATTAATAATCTGTGCAATGTCTATTCGTAAATAAGTTTATGTAATCGTGTACTTTAATTCATATACTCATAAATATACCCAAGGAAATATTATTCCCAGTTTCATTTGTGACAACAATCAGTCACCATTCTGTTAATAGCAATTGCTTGACAGAATTCTCTTTAAAATGACGTTATTTAATTTTGCGAAGGTAATAAATGTTAGCAATTATATTTCAAATTGCGAGTAACACAAACACCTATAACACCGTTTGAAATTGAAGTACATAATGAAATTTGACATTCTACAAAATGTTCATAAAATACTCATTCGGTATTATTATTAGAACATGATTACGTGCTGGATTTTGCTGATTCATCAAAACCACGTGGAGCATAAGTTGTAGAGTATATTATGGCTGTAGAAAAAGAAGAAGATGAAGTTAGTTTTGAACATGAAGAATGCATTATTGATGATGAAAGTGGCAAAGTCGACTTTAGTTATAAGAGAAAAGCTGTTCAACTTTGGAAGGATGGAAAAAAGGCCCGTCGAGGTTTAACTAGTGTACAGTCCAAGTTTCGCAAGGTTAAATCCTTAAATCAACTATACAGGTGGGAGACAAATGTACAGAAAGGTGGAACAAATGCAGATAAATTCGCATTTATTACAGAATACGTATTGTAAAAGTTTGAAGAAGGTTATGATAGAAGATCTATTATTCATGACATGGATTTAAGATTATGGCTTTGGAGGCAAAAGATCAAGTTGATGACTTACCCGAATTTAAAGCAAGTAAATAGTGGATTTGAAAATTCAAGAATGTGCACAAAATTGTTTCCCGCAAAATAACAACATTCAGGACTCAATTTACATTTGAAAATATTGGCAATCTAAAAGACGTCGCGCAATCGTTTGTTTCAAATGTAAGATCTAACATCCCAGCTATCGGAGTTGAAGAAATTTATAATGCAGACGAGTGTGGCTTTAACCTTGAAATACATTCTGGGCGAACATTGACGAAATCAGGAACAAAAACAGTTGAAGCAATGATTTAATCGGTATCTTCTACAACATATAGTTACACTATCATGCATGATTATTTATTAATTATTTCGGCAAGTGGATCTTTTCTTTCACCACCACATACGAGGTCTGGCTATTAAATAACGAGACTGCTTATGAAAAAGAGTTTTATTTTAAAAATTATTCTACAATTGAATGCTCCCCTTCAATGTACTCCCCTCCCCTCGCCACACACCGTTCCATTCGTTTTTTCCATTGGTCAAAGCAATGCTGGAAGTCTTCTTTTGTAAGAGCATTTAGGAGCTC